>NW_026856486.1:0-80112 GCF_026571515.1 Ruditapes philippinarum
CCGGCCTTCCCTCGGCTAATTTTTTTTTTTGCCCTTCCTCCCTTTTATTTTTTCCCCCGTGGCTATCCCAGGTGTATTTTGGGAGAGGTAATTCCTTCCGAAAAACCGGTCAAATTTTATTTTTGTCTGTTAAATCTTAATTTTTGGGCGTGCTGTTTTTAATTGTCTCGTTCCGGTTTTGAAATTGGTTTATCGTGGAAAGTATGGCGCATCTATGAATGTAATTAAATGGCTTCCCCCTTAAAATTTTTTTTATTATGTACTGGCCCTAAATTTCCTAGTTTTCTTCCAAATTATTTGAATTTATCAAACCCCCGGAAAACACACAAAATAAAAAAATTCCCCTTTTTCAAGGGCTTTAAATAAAATCGTAATGATACCAAGGTCTTTAATCCCGCGAAAAAGTTTTGAATAAGATAAGAACACTTTTTTTTAAAGAGGTTAAAAATTTTTTTCTAAAAAAATTTTTTACCCTAGTTAAAAAAACCTTTTAATTTGGCGGTAATAGTTTTAAAAAATTTAATTTTTGTTGGAAAATTTACCCGTCTGAAAAACTTTTTTCCAAATTTGTTTAAAAGATTTTAAAAAATTGTTTTGGATCAGTTTTCCCTTAAAAAAACCCAAATTTATAAATTTTCATGTACCCCCAAAATTTTAAATAGAAAAACCCTGATGAAAAAAAGGGGAGTGTCGATCCTTTTTCGACCCTTTTCCCCCCCCCTTTTTCCCCCCTTTTTCTTTTCAAGGGTGTTTTAAATTTTTATCGGGAATAATTTAAGTTATTTTAAAAAAAACCCTTTTCCTTTTTAACTGTCCCCTTTTTTTTGAAGGTAATGGGGTTTCCTTTCAAAATTGCCCCAAGTTTAAAAAAATCTTCTGCTAAATTAAAGTCCTCACATTTTTAGTTAAAATGGGCCTTTTTGTTCCCCTTGTTAAAAAATTCAAATTTTAAAAAAAGGAAATTAAATTATAAAAAACCCAAAATTTTATTTCCCCGACCAAATTATTTTTTCCCAAACGGTAGGATTTTTCCCTTTTCAACTGGAAAAAGAAAAAGAAATGTTAAATTAAACTTTTGGGACATTTCTTTCAAATCCCGTTTTTAAACAAATTTTTTTGGGCAAAAATTGGGGATTTTTTTTAGAAATTAAAAACCTTTTAAATTCCCAACAAAAAAGGAAAATTAAAATGAGAAAATTTTTTTTTTGGAATTTTTTATGAAGTTTTAAAAAGGGTTTTTTAAGTTTTAAATCAAACTGACCCGGGCATCTCAAAAAGTTTGAAAATTTAGGTGTAACAAAAGAACATACACAACACCTTTTTTGGAAAAGGGATTCATTTTGTCCATCACATGTTTACCCTTCCCGGGCTTTCAAAATTTTTGTTAAAAAGCAAAAAAAACCCTCTTTTTTACGTGTTGGGTTAATTTTAAATATTTGGGTTTCCCCTTTTTCTCAAATCCGCGGGGCCTTTTCCATTTTGGTATTTTTGAGCTTTGGGTTGCTTTTATTTTTGATTTTTTGGGCAGGGTTTTGCTCAAAATAACAAAAATTTAACCGTTTGAGAGGGTTTTTATTTGCTAGGGTCTTTTTTGGTTTGTTTTGGGGGGCCCTTAAAAAACATTTTCAAAATTTTATCGATTTTTGGGTTTAGAAATTTACGGGATATTACTTTTGGGTTTTAAAAATGAATTAAAGAAACTTTTTGCTTTAAAAAAAAAATTACAAAATTTCCCTTTTAAAAAAGAGGGAAAATTAAATTTTCGGGTTTTTTAAATTGTTTTTTTTAGGGGACAAACGTCTTAATATAAAACAAAACCATAACACTAGTTATCTATCTAATATAATATAAAAATAAAACCTACAAAGGAACATCAATCATTACAGTTGTAGTTTGCGTTGTTCCAGACCACAAATGATGTGAAATACAAAGACAAGATGACTGACCACGAAACCTGACCATGTAACAGTACTGAAAACTGTTTTGTCTTCAGTGGTAAATAGATGCTGGTTTACTGTTATAGCAATTCCATGTCATAAAATTAGCTAGTGGATTTCCGCCATGTGACGAACAAGATAAGTTGCCAAACTCAGATTCTATAAGTGAATACTTTTCACCGTCTGTGAATCCAATGATAACAGGTTTCTGTGGAGGATCTTGAAGTGTTTCATAAAATATTTTCAATAAAATATCAAATAATTAAAATTAACAATAGCTATACAAACGTCATTGATATCTTTAAACGTTACTAAACAAATACTTCACTACTCGACTAAACATTTAAGCAAGCGTTTATAATATAGGAATTTTTATTACACTCCTTAAAATATTTGAGTTGTATCGCTGTTTCTACTTGATTGAACAGACACTATGAATAAAACGTTGGATTTATTAAATTAAGATTGCAACATCTTATATGTTTTCAGAACAAGCTTAGATATCTTCCTCCGCTAAATCAGTTCTTACCATTAAGAAAAACTACAACAACCCCCCGTTCCAAAAAAAAAACTAACAAATAATATGTTTGTCATGCTAAAATACTCATATTGCCAGTGTTTTTCTTTTATACGTTGCGGACAGTCTCAATGTCGTTGGGCCGTGACATGGATATTTTTCTTAAAAATGAGATAAATGATTGCATGTTATAGATTGTTCTTTCTCTATATAAGTTTAAGGTCGAAAAACTTAGACAACGCTGATGCAACAATCTTTTATTAATTTAGTAGATTCAATTTGTTCTTAACAAAAGAAAAGAAATATGTGTTTGCATTGATTGTTAAATGTTAGAACGTTTTAGGTTTTAACTGTTTCTGCTTCACGAAGTTCTTAAATGTCAGACTGGGGACCAATGAATATCAAGAAATGATTAAACTAATTTCCAGTTATGTACGCTTTATTTCCAACATTACAGTTATCGATGGTAATTTCTATAAATTTATCAGAATATTGGAGATACAACTAAAATTTTCGCAAATACTTATAAACATATGTGAGCGTTATCTTTTTGTCAAAATTCAGTATTATAAGGAAAAGGGCAAATATCGGAATAT
Organism: Ruditapes philippinarum; assembly: GCF_026571515.1. Classification (NCBI taxonomy): domain Eukaryota; kingdom Metazoa; phylum Mollusca; class Bivalvia; order Venerida; family Veneridae; genus Ruditapes; species Ruditapes philippinarum. The sequence goes on from NW_026856486.1 coordinate 3,051, forward strand.
AGGGAATTAGTAATGTAGACAATAAATGGAATGTTCTAATCATTACAAACAAAACATTTAAAATACAGCTTGTAATGACGGCTGTTTCTAAGCAATTGTTTAGGGTATCAATAAGAAAAAATAACCATATTTTAATTTCATCATTGATTAAAAGATTTACCAATTCTTAAGAAAACAACTTACAAGCAATATTCAAAGTCAATCTTTTGCTATGGACTGCTCTGGTTTCGTCGTCTGTCCACGCTTCACAATTCAACATCCAGTTGTTTATCGATCTATTTGGGTAAAACTGTAAGGCACTTTCGACATCTATAAGTCCATCCTTGCTTTCACTGAGTATCTGTGTTGACGAGTTTACAGTTATCTTATGTTTAACGCTTTTATCAGATTCATGGAGATACCAACTTACACTTGGTTGTGGTCGACTAGGTGATGTCTTACACTTGATTGTTTTGGTGAAAATGCTCTTTTATGTAACTTTGGTTTCCCGTTTGTTCCCACTTTTCAAAGAAACTGAAAAAACCTTTAAATAAAAAATGTAAGAAAGTTAAAAAGAATGAATTTCAAATTTCAATTTTTTTGCATAAACAAATTTTAATTTTTAAAAAACAGTTTTTTTGAAATAAAAGCTGGTTAGGACTGATAACCAATTTGGTTGTATTTTTACGTTTTCTTTTTAAGCAGCCAAACAAACTTTAAATTTTTAAAGCCCATAAAAAGGGTTTTTAATTTTTAAACCTCCCGGGAAAAATAATAACTCAACAAGAAATTTTTGGAAATTTTTTTTTTAAATTTTTTTTTTACCCTTTTTTATTTTGATAAATTTTTTTTCCCAAACAATTTTTAACTTTTTAAAACATTTAAAGAAACGGGGTAAACGTATTATCATGCATCTAAGATGAATTAAAAAAGCGTTGACACACTTCAAATGACTTATATAGAATAAGCTATTTAAAGAAATACTTGTAATATACTTATTCTATATCAATACATTAATCCCATTTCTTTAAATGTTTAATTTTTGTGTTTTTATTGCTACTGTTCTTTCTAAAGTTTAGTTCAGAAAATAATGTTATCAACTTGAGACTTTGTACATTGATGGATAATGTTAGAAAAATAACATTGTCCAAAAAGCATATTTCTCTTTTGCATTATTTGAGATGGAAAGGGTGTTTAAACCATAACAATAAATTATTATACACACAATTATTTACAATATTTACGAATATTATTAAATGATATTGGAATTAAAGGTTAAAGATGGAGTGTGATGGATAAGGAACGATGGGTGTATGGAAAGGAATTACTTCTAAGGAAAGGACGTACTCCCGTAGACAACAAATTACAATTTTGTTTTCTTTACGCTGATTTCAGACATTTTGGTCACGTCTCGAAATGCAGCCTCCCTCAGCGGGTTAAATCCTACATAATTTATTACAGTAGAACTTCTATGAGTCGAACTTCGATTAGTCGATTTTTCTCGATGTGTCGAAGTAAAATGAAAATCCCGATTTTTCCCCTTATATATTCCTTATAAAAACCTATGTATGAGTCGAGATTTTATGTGTCGAGTTTTTCGATGTGTCGAAGTTTTTTTTTTGGTCCGTAAATAATAAATCTACAATTTACCACAAATTAGTCGAAGTTCTTTGGTTATTTTGACACCTTCGGCTCGAGACATTTTCAAACCTATCTGGCCGCGAAGACGACTTCCGATCAAATTTAAGGACAGGTGTTAATTACACAGCCGAGTGTTCAAACAGTCTTTGTATGCGTTTAAATGTGTGCTCTAATCATTACTATTTAATTGCTGAAGCGGTATTTGAAAGTACATGTAAACAGTAAAAACTATCATTTGAGTATTTCCGTGACCCGGTGTCGCGTGAAAATCACACGCGAAATATTTACTAAAAGCTGTTTTAGTTATTGCCCTTTTGTATTGTTCGCCTTTTGTAACTTCATTGTATACGTCACGTCAACAGGGTGTCCAAATCATTAGCCGTGAAAAGTAACTTAACATGTCATATTTATCATTGTATAATGTAAAATATCAGATTAATGAATGAAAGAAAAATATAAAATAGGTTACATTATAGATATTATAATTAGGGCTAATCACGGGTTGAAATTTTGGCATGAAATTCAGACCGATTCATGAGTCGAAGTCCCGATGTGTCGGGTCCCTCCAACTTCGACTTACCGAAGTTCTACTGTACTAATTTCCAATTTCTATCGACTATTTATACCATTTCTGACAAAAAACCTATATTACCACTGTTATATTTCGCCCTAAGAGTGATATTAAATGAATCCGAATCAAATAAATGTTTATCGGTTGTCATGGTTACAATAAACGATATAACTAAAACAAGAAATTTCGCAACTAACTCTTCAAATTGTGCCAGTATGCATGTGTCACATTTAATACAATATTAATAGTTGGTGTTTAATCATATTCATTATTGTGAAAACGTTTAAGTACCTTTCTTACCTTCTTCGAATATTTTAACAATATTACTTTTTCTGTCACGATCAAAACATTGCCACTGCGTATTAATATCTTCTTGTTGTACACGTAATATAGTTACGGTAAAAGATGTATCAGATGGACAACCAACTATGTAAATGTTGCCATCAGCGAGGATTCCACTACCACTACAAGTATTATCTTGATGTCTTACTGTTGTTGGTGTAGCTTGGTTATTTACAATCCACTTCGTCCATTCTACATTGATGTAACCAATATAGGCGCAGGTTAACGTTAATGACTCGTTTATATCTACGTATGCCTTGGTGGGACTTAAAACTATGCTTTGACATGATATACCTTAAAAACAAACAATATTTAGTCAGTTAAGTTTAGCATACTATTTTTTTTCCGCCGACCGCATATTTATGAGAAAATTTGAACACGCAATTATCCTAAGTATATTCTATGCTCAAATTTTATTTTTAAAAATATCAATAATTGCTACACAGTCTCTTTGTATGTAAAACATAAACATGTTTGGAATTCATTTTAGGTAGATATCATATGTTTTGAACTCTACACACTATATGTAGTCACCATATGAATATATAGTGTCATTAAAATAACTGGCAGTTTTTTAAGAAAAGACCAATTTTACTTGACCCGTAATAGGGAATGCAGCTTCCCATACATAGTTTATTCATTATTTTATTCAAAATAAACATATTCAGTAAGAATTTCATGGATTTTTAATGCATTAATTAATTAATACTTTACCAAAAGATGAGCATAGTATATCTTTAAATTTCGAAAGAAAAAATGAACATTTCCATACCTTTGGGAGATTAACTTATAGTCTAAAAATGTTTTCATTGCATTGGAGCGGATTTTTGTATGAGAGAAAATGAATATATATATATATATATATATTCCGTAAGTGGATATATAGTAAGCTATTAAGCTGTTTTCCGGACGGTAGGTTTATTGGTTTGTTTGTATTTTGTGTGTGTTTTTCGTCACTCAGAAAAGGGTTATACCCTAAACAACTTAATTGCAAATGCGCTGATAAACCATAGCACATTGCTAAAAAGATTTATGACATATGAATTGAAAATGGAAACATATTGTATCGAAGAAATTAGTTCATTATATAAATAAGATGCAGCTGTACTGAAAATTATTATTAATTGCATTAACGATTGACTGATTTTTGTACTTACCCTGAATGAAACATAGAGCAAGGAAACTTAAATGAAATTTCAAGTTCTGCATTTCCGAAAGTCAGCATATTACCTATAAATATTCAGTAACCTGAAAAAGTATTCTGTATAGTTACACATGGCTACATGGAGTCGTAACACTGTTTCAGTGAGCATTTAAATTTTCAGCTTGAAAGGAACGCTGGTTGATTTATTATTAATGTAGTATTAATTATTTTTCACAAAAGAAAAAGCCGTGTTACCGGCGTGTCGTGAAAACGAATCGTCATACAGTTACCTTAGTAACGAAATACCGGAGCACGACACAAAATTTCTTTCTCATTTGAGACAGATTTCCCTTTCAAGTGATATATAATTCATGCTATTATATCAATAACTCTCACGACAATAACTGCAGAGCACGACTTTTTTGGACAACCCTCGTATAAATAATTCGAAAAATTATATAATTATATTATTATAGACTTCCTTTTCTGCAAATTTCTCGATTCTCTTCTCCATATTACTAATTAATCAAAGCGTTTTATAAAGCGTTTTAGATCAATCTTGCGTAACATGTTTATAACGAAAATAAAATTAACTTTATGCAGGAAGTGTTTACTTTTATGATTTTCTAAGTGCATAAACTGAAAAGGTAAAAACTATAATTTCTCCCGTGAAACCAGCAGACAAGCTTATCTGTCCGGATTGTGTTTGTCTGGACGATAACTTTGAAATTGTTGATGTAAGTTTAAGAAACTATAAACAGTGATGAAAGGCAAAACGAAAAGGTGCATAGCGCCAAAACCATTTCTATTTTCATGTCCTTTATACTTAGAATTAGAATGTTAGTTTAAACAATTTTTTATTGATAATCCACACATTTACATAATAAATTACATAAAATAAAATTTACGGATTGAGTAGGAAGCTTGTAAAGCTTTTTTGAAAACTCTCTCCGTAAATTAGAATGTTAGAACTATAGAAAATAACCTAATACAATTTAAAGGAACTTAGTATAGTAATAGTTGGCTTTGAGAGAAAATATTAAACACAAGAACTGAACCTCTGAATTTAGGACGTTTTGCATTATTTTTCTTCATGTTTTTTCTTAAGGTATGTCTCCTTTTAGTCTTGTTGATATATCTATGTCATTTATCAAATAATTTCAATGATCAAATCCCCCTTTGAATAATATCCCGTAATTATAATAGAAACCCGGTTCACACGCTTTAACAATGCATTCATGTCTTTCACCTCACTATTTAAGGCCCATAACTAAGCATTTTATTGAATATAAGGCCTTTTTAGCTACACAACTTTTGTTTAATTTTACTTGAAAGGTCAATCTTAACAGCAATGTTGTATTGTTTTCCATGAGGTAAATTGGAGAGAACTAGAATCCCCGGAGAGTGTCCAATAAAAAATAAAAATAGTTCAGACTCTTCTTTAATGAGCCTGTTAATGGACGGTTCTGCAAAGTGTAGGTTACCATACACCGCATTTCACCGGCTAAAGCAATTTTCCAAATTTAAACAGGTAATTGTTAAATACGATTTTAGAAACACATACGGTGGTCATCATGAAATATTCAATGCGACATTTTTGTGCTATACAACGAAAAGCGGCATATTGTCCCCAGGTTAAAAAAATCATATTGCCCTAAAGGAGGAAACAATGAGCGGATATCAGGTATTTCTTTGTTTTTTATAACTACCGAAGGTATTTAGTTAAAACTCAACATTCATTTTAGGGTCGGAAACGGATGATTGTGTAATGTCTTGCATTAATTTTGATTGAATAACAGCCCGTTGAAAACTAAGAATTCCTTGTTCAAGTTTTATGTGAAAATTAATCTCGACATTTACTTAACATACTTACACCGAAATTCAAATAAGTATGCCATTACGATCGTACATTAGGCTTATTTCCAAAGACACTTAAGTGTAACAAACAATTTTACTGGAAAATGATTTGTTAAAATTTTGCGTGCGAAATACTAGTTCAGGTATTCTCTTTTAACTTTCCGGTAAATACAATTGCACAATTACGGAACAAAGAGTTTACACACAATGTTTCCAGAAAGGGAAATGTTATGGGTATCACACGTTTAAGATGAACAAAAATTTGTAGTTGCAATTTTGTCATATCATACTCAAAAACTAAAATGAAACAACTTAGCAAATGCTCAAGCCGATAAACAAAATTGTTCTGTCTCGCGTTTCTTTTTAAGACGTAAAAGTTTCAGATCTATTATTGTTTTGCTAACGACAAAATATGTTGCCTTTCTTAGCACACCTGATTTTACTCAGGGTTAGCTATAATAATCGATAAATGTATGTCGTCTGAAGTTCGACGTTGTTTACAATTTACCTTTAACATTTGCCTTCATCGAATATCAAAAATACTGACAACTAACACCTAGGGGGAATACCCCTCAAAGTATGCTTTAATCAGATACTTTTAGATGCCTGTTGAGGTCAAGAAGAAATTATTCTAATTATGAATTCATGCGTTTGTTGTAGCATTAAATGAACCCGGACCAATTTTATTACAGACTATCCTCATTCCCTAATTATTTAATGAGGGAGCTTAAGACAAGTTTTATAAAATTTTACGCCGCAGTAAGCATGTCGAAAACAGAACACGTTGGCTAAAATGTATATATATATGCATGTAACATTTTGAAGAAAAAATATGAATCTTGAAAATATATTGAAGTTTAGATAATTGGTACTTTGTTAAGATATTTTAGCGTTACTAAATTGATATCGGATAATTTTGAATATACCAATAAATAACTACTTACGTTAAAATGTATCCTTGTTGATAAAATAACCTGCAGTGGGTATAAATACACCGCTCCATAACTTCCTGATTTGAACGATTTGTGTAAAACAGTAATCTAAGTATACATTACATACCTATAACGATTAAGGTCATTTAGTAATAAATGACGTTATCTATACTATAACGTATAATATTATCGACATTATATATTGTTTTGTTTTCTCCAAGTACAATGATCATTTACAGAATTGGTGATATATAATAAATATAGATCGAAATGCCTTTAGGTTTACCGTTTATTCGTTAACACGATTCATGTGATTTTTAAATGCATAGAGAAAACTAAAAACTTTAAATACCCAATCCAACAAACGTACATTTTGTGTTTTCTTAAAGTATTCACTTCCTTTACATTTAGGGTATAATGTCTCTGTCGGTTGATACATGTCCGTATCAATTTATTTTGCATACGTTTACAGACTCGGGTACGATGTAATTTCTGTCATCATATAGAAGAAAAAAAAGTATAAACAAATCAGAAAAAATAAAGTTTGCATTTACATATATCCCGTTTTATATTACAACTTAAACATAAAACACGCTTTGTCATGCTTGGTACATGTATTAAACGTTAAAAAAGTAATGAATCATGTTATATATTATCTAGAGCATAAGCTCTAATAATTATGAAATTACATCTAGAAAGATGTAACTATTTCACTTATTTAAATATGCATCTAACAGTGAATATAGTGAACATTGATATAGTTTTGAATATGAATTAAATAAATCATTTCTGTTCACTATGGCTAAATAGATAAATTTGCTTAATATGTTATTTTGAACAGGTCTGTTGTTTGATCAACGATATTTATGAAATTGTAAATAAAGTAGACTGAACGTTTCAGTTTGTCCAAAATAGCATTTTTCGCACGTGCGTTTTTCGTATAGCATGCGTACGTACATGGTGCAATGTACGTTTGATAAAAGCGTTTCAAAAGCGTGCATCGTTTCAGAGAGTATATCATTTATCGTTTTTCCGTTTATCGTGCGTTTGAAAGCGTGCGTTTGTTATCCTCAGAAACATTCAACTTTCGCTTGCGTCCGTGTTTTTTTACCGGATTTCGGTTCACGATGATAAGAGATTTAATCATACTTTACAAACCCTTTTTGGAGTAGAACCATCCCAGCCTGACTGTGAATCGAACCCGTAACCATCATAATACCATACCAGAGCTATCCGGCCGCTTACACATTATCTCCCCTAAATAGCGAGCAGTTCTAAACCAAAACATATTTCCAAGCTATATTAAAACTCTTCATTTGATTTCTCAAGAAGGAAAAAATGTGCAGTTTGACAGTGACTCGAACCCGTACCTTCAGAATACCATACCGTAGCTCTACCAACTGAGCTTTCCGACCGTTTACACTTTATCTTCTCTAAATGTCGAACAGTTATAAGTCATAACATATTTCCGAGCTTTATTGCAATTCTACCTCGAATTTCTCAACTTGAGAAAAATATGCAGCCCGTCAAGTAGTTCGGACCCATAACGCATAGAATACCGTACCGCAGTTCTACAAACTGACATTTTCGGTTATTTTAATATTATCTCCCCTACATTGCGAACCGTTCTAAAACATAACATATTTCTAAGCTATATTGAAATTCTCGAATTTCTCAGTTTAGGCAAAATGTGCAGTCTCACACGAACCCATGACCCTCAGAATACCGAACAGAGGCTCAACCGACTGAGCTATCCGGCTGCCTGCACAAAAATAGTCATTATCTTCTAGAAAGTGATTAGTTCGAAACCGTATTAAATCTCCCTACTAATTGAAATGTGTCCTCATGGTCTCATGTTTACAGAGCAATGTGAATTGAACTGGGCTGGGTCTGGGCTTTATAACGGCATAAAATAACCTGAGCGGGACTCAAACCCGTGACCTATAAAATACTTTAACGTGGCTCAAGCATTTGAGCTATTTGGCTGTTTACATATTTGCTTCCATAAATAATGAAAATTTCTAAACTGTGGCCGATACTTTTAGACATTTCAATTAACAGTTTTTTTAATTAAAATAATAATTGATACTTATTTATTATTATTTCTACTAAAAGGACGGAAACAGTTTTAGATATTGTTACTATTTATATCAGGTCAAATTAAAAATAAAAACTGTACTAATACATGTACTATATATGTTTCTTTGTGCAGATAAAAAATTGAAAATCCTTTTAAGGTAAAAATAGTTTATGGTGGCTGATTTATGCCATATTGTATTTAACCTATAGACAAATCATTGCATGTTTCATCGTTTAAAAAATTAAAGGTAAGTCACATCCCTTGAATAATAATAGTATCATAACTTTAACTCAGTCTGTAAATACATACATATTATACAGTCTCATCATATCGATAGGCATACATGTATAAAGCATTCATACTTTGCAGTATCTATTAAATATCATTACATGAACTCCATTAATATTCGTACTTGGATGGAATTTGGAATATATTAGATAGAAATACTAAAACATATATTCTAAGTATAAAAGTAAAAAGTAAAAAAAAACTCTCAAATAGTCTATATTTTGTGAAAATTGAGTTGTGTCTAAACATCACATGCATATCAATTACTGTCCGCCTTCAAAAAAGAAACACTGAAGTGAAGTTCGGGGCAACTACCAGGTTTATGCGCAATGGTAGAGGTGATTAAATTAATACATCTGTATGTAATTAGTGACATTAAAAACGCACTGTTGTTTTTAACTAAGCAGATAGTATACCTACTTTTTAGAACACAAATTGTCAAAATTGTCAATCTATTTCCCATCGCTGTGTTCAAGACATTTACCTGAAATAACAATATTAGGCTACACTAGTTTAAAAAGATAAGGCATAAACTAAGGCTATATAAAATTTTGAAACAAAAAATGAAATACTTGTCAGAGAGAAATATGTTTGTATGTTTCCTTAAAAGCGAATGTTGAATGCACAAAAAAGCTAAACTGTTATCATCCTCTGTTGTTCAATGTATTTTGTCTACTTTAATCATTAGAGCTTAATAAAAGAGGCATTGTATGCTACATTCCTATCAAAATGTTCATAAGATTTCCGACCATATTCACTGTTTATAAATTATAATTAATTTATTTAATTGGATATAACAGATTACCCATTGGGTAATTATAGTTTAAAAACATAAGTACATAAAGCTATTTACAATTTAAAAAAAAAACAAATTTTTACAATACCTGTTTAAAAGAAATATATGTGTATGTCTTATTAAAAGCGAATAGTGCATGCACAAAATCAATGCTTAAGGGTTATTATCCATTTTTTTTATAATGCATTTTGTCTACCTGTTATATTTATCATATGTACTAAATAATTCGTCTCTGTATGTATTAGATAAGACAGGTAAGTCACTGTTTTTAAATCATCTTTGCCTTAAGAGTAAATGTGTAAGAGGCCAGATAAGTAAGAGCTGTGAACCGGACGCACACATTGCTTCAACTGTGACGTAATGATTTTAATTAACTGGACAACGATTATAGAAAATAAAGTTCCGTGTCAATCAGTATTTGATCCAATTTATCAATATTTGCTTGGGTTTACCTGCATACGTATAGTTGGTAGCAGTAAGTAATTTAAGTATTTATAATAAATTAATATATATAACTGATGCTATTTGAAACGTACGCATCTACAACAATAATATCTAACATTTAGATTCGGCTAGCGCCTAGTCCAACGTACATTTAAGAAGAATATGTGCTCGTCGCATACGAGGAGTGATGTACTGAACAATGATTAATAACTTCATATTATTTTATATGGATATGCAATTAAAAAAGACTCTACTTACCTAAATCCGTATTGTAATATTCCATGCAGGCATTGTCCTTTTATTTGCAACCTTGGATTTAAATTGGGCACTGGTAAACCGCATTTATATAGTGTGCATAGGTTTGCATAACTTCCTGGTTTAAACATTTTGTGTAAAAGATATCTTACATGTACATAGAATAAAAAACTTTTAAAGCTTCAGTCAAATAAAAATATCTTCTATCGCTTTTATCTATGTTTAATATTTAAATAAATTGAGATTGATTTTTAACGACACTCTACTACCGAAGTACTTGTAAATGTTTTACACCACCTTTTATTTGTCGCATTAAATATAATTTATTACAACACATGCATTTAACTTCATAAAATATTTGACTGAATAACATGAATATGACTTTAATGTTAGCTTATCCAGGGTTATATTGTGATTCCTACCAAGTTCTGTCTGAATCTAAATAATACTACCACAACGAAAGATGGTTTAAATAAATCTGGTACGATATCAATATACATAACACAGACATCGTGGGGATGGATATGTAATGATATATACAATTATTTAATTCTATTTCAAATTGTATTGCCATTAAAATATGTTGGTTACCACAGTATGTTCAAAGGTAGAAATTATATCAGTGTTTTGTTATGTGGATTCAATATCGGTCGTGTTAGAAGATGCAAGCTGGTGCAAAGCTTTTATTTGTTCTTCTCCATACTCATGTGCGTTTATTTTTGAAATTTATGAAAAATGTAGACTCATCAGTCAACCAAAAAGGTATCCAATTGCGGTATAGTTATTGTTCATGTTCACAAGCCAAACGTAGCTTATATGCCAAAAGCACACTTAAGGCAAGACGTCTGGCATTCATGCTACCATCATTTAATCTATTTATTATTGTCTGGATAGGTACCCTACATTTGTTGCATTCCTGAAGTTGTTTTTTTGACGAAGTACCCTTCCCCCCGGTAACGGTTGCACCGGGTCTGAACAACAATATATGGGTCTAATGCATGTGTCGTACAATTAAAATTACCACCACGGTTAAAATGTGCTAAACTTCTTTCGATTTGGAAACGATTTCACATTCGATGAACAACAATACAGAAACATTCAAATTTAAGGTACCGGCAACCTGTATCTGAGACATGCCTGTCTGCAATATACCACATTTCAATTTCCTCACCCTTTCATCGGATCAAACGTTTCCTTTTATTTATCGAAACAAGTAATAAAGTTAAATTATAAATAACAGAATAAATGACGTAAACGGACCAAACAGACGTCTACGTTAAGTGAAACCACATTTGGCACTTATGAGCGTTTGGGTTATGCAATTAAATAAATCATAAATTTCTGCTTTGTATAAACAGAAAGGACACTGTTCTTTGTTTCACTAAAAACACATCAACACTCGTAAGGTCTTACATTTACTTGGAAATGACTATCTCAGGCCAGGTGCCTATTTGTTCACGAATTCAGGCCCGAGTAGAACCTACGAACTTCCGAAAGCTAGCTTGATAGCTTCCTGACACGAACTAATCATAATCAGGGGTGAACGACCTAAAACACAAGGGACAGAATCTCTAACACTAGGCAAACCTGATAGACAAATACTAAGCACTACATTGTTCTTAACTAAATTTTGTGGTTGAATTGTTCTAAACTGTAAATGCATGTACATAGCGCTACAGGAAGATGTAAATGCATTGTATGTAAAACGTACAAAAGGAAGTACTTTCGAAGTAATTAAAATAGTTTTTTCTTGAGCATTGTACTTCTATTTAAATATTTCAATTATTAGTAAATTTTCAAGTTCAGTTGAATACTTTTGAGTTTTGATTTTGGACAAAAAAATAAATGTATGCAAACGTTTCTTTTTTGATTGAGCGGAAGCAAAGACGTCCCAGCCAAAAAGGCGCATATTTTGTGTAACCAAACTTAAACGCAATCCGACGTATTATTTCATTAGCATTGGCAAAGAAAGTAGACGCACTATCCCAAAGAGAATTAAGACATATTCAGGTATACCAACTAGGAGAACACTTTGTGGAAAGAGCTAAAAATGTATTTAATATGTTTAGAATCTAATACACAAGATTTGCAAATGGAAATAAAAATACTAAATGAAAAGGACACGTCAGTCAATTCATTACAGATATGTTACATCAATGTTTAAGCTGAGTTTAAACGAATTCACATCAAAATAAGGAGAGCGTATTTTTCTCTGTGGAAATCGATCTCGGGCATAGAGTAATTTAAACGTAGACATAAGTCTGTCACTGCTGAATCAAAAATCAAGTCTGATTAGTAAGTAGTCGGTAATTTGCGCATAAAATTGTTAATTACTGGTTGGTATAACTGAAAGTTTTTTAAGTGGATCAGCCGACGAGTTATGACCAAAATGTAATAACATTGGCATACATAGCCAAACAAAAGACAAACAAACAGTTTATAACTTGACAGCATGTCACAAAACACGTATAATCATATGGTTAAACTTTGTATCTCCTTCTCTCTACGTCGAAAGCTAGCAATTGTCTGCTTGAATGACAATGTCATAATGTAGTGTAAAGATTGTTTGTTTCACTCTTCAGGATGTATAGTAAACTTGTTAAATCAATCGGGATGTAAACTACTCTTAATAGTCCTCGGGATGTACAATATATTTGTTAAGCCCTTCAGGTATTGTATTAATACTTCCTTAACTGTAATAGTGTAAAGGGTCTATGTAAACAATCGAGTGGACCCGTCATTGTCTACATTTAATTTAGTACAAATTAACACTTGATATATACTATCTGTTCAGTATTTGTTTTCATAATAAAATATACACTATAAAAGAACATAGCAGACATTTTTGATTATATTAACATTGATATACACATTGATATTTCAAGATGTACATGATATATATTATATGCTACATATACAAGTTAAAAACGATAACAAAACTGACAAATATTTACATGATTTACAAATATTGAAAACGCAAAGTTTCTTACATTTGTCACAATCTAACATTAATATAATCTAAACTATAAAATGCAATTTTACAGTAATCTTTGGTAATAGTTGGTATATAATTAATCGAAAGGCATAAAAGATATAATTTTTTATATAAAAATTCACTGCATAAACATCTGATAAATTTCAATAGTTTAAGAACATTAAAGTACGTTTTACTTAGCGTATGTACGAGTGTTTTCAGTGTTTGTTAATATTATATGTTATTTTATAATTCGTTTATAGACATCACTATTTAGTTCTTACACAGCATATACAGTAATTATGCTGAAAGTTCAAGGCAATTACAAACATAATAACTATTAACCAGTATAGATTTCATAAAGATTTTTGTCCTCATATTTTCATATTCATATATATTGCTTTATCAAAGTCTTTTTGCAAGGTCTCCGGAGCTGAATCAACAAAACTGTTGTTGGAAATATCATCACGGTTGTCATCCACTGGTTTAAGTTTACTGTACTGATTACTGTCTTTCAAGATGTTATCAAGTTCTTCATAAGGATTTTGTGGAAAAGCTTCCGTACGTGTGCCTTAAGTGAAATCCAATGTATGATGAACAAAATTTATTTTAATGTGTGACTTAAAGAACAGATTAAACTAATCATTGATTTCATGAATTACCAAATGTCGTCCAGTTACAAATATATTGACATTATAGTTAATTATAATAGTTAAAAAAATGTCATGATATAAAAAGAAAATTTAATATAATCACATAACCTATTATCTTTAAATATCATAACATAAAAGTATTGTCAATAAGCATACACTTATAATTAAATTAACACACACAAAAAAATGACATACCTGTGCTGTTTGGGTCATTCGGTTTTATGTTTGCTCCAACTGCATAAAGATCAATGCCCTCGTATTCAGTTGCCGAATTGATCGTTTGCGTTGATGGTCCTACACATTTCGATTATATAATACTGATTTTAGTTTGACTGACTATGAAAATTAATTCATTACTGTCTCGTTTGAATTTCGTTTATTTATCAGTGTAGGCATAAATTCAATTGAATAATATAATTATTTATAGCATTTACAAAATCCTTTTACTTCAGCTTTCTAACAAATTCGTTGTTACAAACTATACTTATAAAAGGCTAGACAAAATTGTAAAAAGAACTGCTACATTTCCTCTAACATTGGCATTTTACTATATTTCAGTCAGTTTGTATGTGACAAAAAATTTAATCTATAATCAAGTGTGCATTAATCAAATATATTTAAAAATGTGTGTGCAACATTTATGGCATCAATAAAGTTACCCCATTATAAAGAATTCGAAATAAGATTACAAACCATTAGTATTTTGATATACACTTTTACTTGTATGTTGATATCTCAGCATAAACCTGAAATTTATGCAAAGTTGCAACACACTATGTAACGAAAAATAAATTCACAAAAAGACGTTTTTCTAAATGGTTAGACTTTTCAGTGATTTAACGATGTATGCACTGTTGCAACAGTTGTGATATTACAGTATATAATTTACTAACAAATTAATGCACTTCAACTATATGAATAGGTGTGTACGTTAAAGAAAAAGTATTTTGACGAAAGTCATCTTTACAATCGGCGTTATACATAATATGAACAGTTTTTAAATTTATTTACCTTCTTAATGCGTATATACCAACAACTAGAACAAGCAAAAAGAGCACAACACCGATACAAATTCCTATGGTTGTCCCAACGACACTGGTGTTACCATCTGTATACATCCCTTCTGAAAACACACGAAATAGTTGCCTATAAAAGCTGAAAGATTTGTTGTTGATTGTTTAAGATAAAATATGTGACAGTGTATGAAATGATAGTAAAAATCATGACTTAACAACTTGTGAATATGTAATTCTTAAAACAATAAGAGTACCTTTGGTCTTGATTTCAAGACGTTCAGACAACTTGGATGATCCTAATATGTTAACGGAATATACAAATATGTAATAGACAGAATTGCTTGACAACCCATTTATCGTATAAATAAGAATTGGTTCTCCCGTGTCTTCTATTTCTTCGTGTGTCCAGTGTTTCTGTAGAGATTTCGAGTAGTTCAATACAAAATGTTGAGGTTGTCCACCATTAAAAGAAGGAAACCATTGTACTGTTGCACTTGTAGCCGTTGTTAATTTATTGAGAACCCGAAAGCCCGTCGGAGGAGTTGGTCTGTCTAAAAAAATACCGACAGTTGAACACGATAATGCGATTAAACAAAAGAAACCTCATTTAAATCAGTGACTTATGGAAGTTGTATTTGTAAAGTAAATAAAGCATTATAAGTACAGCTATATAACAATCTAATATAAATGATATACTAACGTCAAAATTTACTGTATTTGTCACCATTAAACCGGTCAATAGGCATGATAGGTTCGCAAAGTTATACTGCATGAAGGCTTCATGAGACTCTTAATTAATTCATTAGTACAAAGAACATACATAAAATCATTTACATTATTTTGTACTTAGTATCATAATATATAAATATGCAGTCAATAACAAATACCTTTGTTTACAGAATGAATTTTAAACGTATATGTTCATGCCATTTTGAATAATATATCATTATATAATGACCAATTTTATTAAATGCACATTTTATTAAATGGAAATAAATAATTTCCTCTTTTAATAAACATTTTATCAAAGATTATTTGGATAATAATCTAAACACATAGAACATGAAAGTGTGCATAACTTACCTTCAGCATTGATGTAGTAGTCTTGTATGTATGAACCAACATCATTAGAAATAATTAGCCTATATCGCCCGAAGTCGGTCTCCATCATGTTGTATATAGATAAACTTACATTTAACTCATTATTTGATATATTGATATTACTGTTTGATGTAACACTTATCCAATTAGACTTTGAATATTTCTGCCAAATAACACTTTCTGGTTTAGGGTAGGCAAGGATAGGAAAATAAAGAACGGCAGTAACATTACTTGCTACTGTTAAGTTTGTATTGAATGGAACTGTTGGATTAGCTCTCGGTGAACCTATATCAAATCAAAATAACATGATATGAGCAACTTAATTTGCTTTATACCAAAACAAACATAAAACTAGCATATATTATACAAATTTGTAAAATCAAATAATTAAAAATATGAGATGATGTTTTGTGTTGTTGAATAATATAATTTATTAGATTATTCAGTGTAATTTATCGCTATTATTTGCTGAAATTGACAAGTAATATGTGTGTTAGTTTTGAACTACATATGTATATCAAACGGTTTGTATTGAAATACATTTGCAAAATTTACTCGGTTTACAATTCATATTGCAAATACCGTTCATTAACTGTATTGCAAACAACCAAGTCTACTAAATTTGATATACATTATGTTCAAGGAAAAGATGGACAGCTTTGCTATCTCATATTATTGAGTTACTTGATTACAAAATCATATTCTGCTTGTATTTATATCATGTAAAAACAGAACTTAAGTTTTTATATACTAACATCTTATAAATAAATTCAGTTGCTTTGTTGAACCGACTCCGATGTTGTGTTTGTTTTTGCCGAAACAAAAAAAGGTTCCAGAATCTGTACATTTGGCAGAGCTAAGTGTAAAACTCAGCATATTTGAATGAGTCCAAACCAAAGTTTTGTCCGTCGTAAATCGTAGACTCGTATTCGAAATTGGTTTACTGTCAATGTCGCAAATAAAGGTAACGTTGTCATATTCAGTTGATGTCACATTACGCTCAGATTTGTATCCATTCACGTAAAAATCCTTTATTGTCGCAGAGTCTGAAAATGAATCATTTTGTTATGAATTAACTTCATGGGAATTTCTCTTCAATCACTAAACGGAAAGAATAGAAGTTTAATAAGTATGTAGAATCTAAAATTTTGCGATAGATAAGATAGATAAACAACATTTCACTTATTGTGTTGAATAAATACCTGTAAGACAATTTTTAGAACTACATGTATATAATATTATATGGTTCATGCAAAAAATATAGTACATACATTCTACAGATAGATGCCACATTTTACTGTCTGTTCCTTTAACAGGTGATTTTCCAGTTGGTGTCATAATGTTGTAAACACTGCAGTTGTAATTCATGTCGTCATCCCTTGAAATGTTACGTATTGTTATATATTGACTTGACCAGGTCATGTGCCTCTCAGATGTCCATAAAAATACCGTTTCCTTTGAGTTTCCATGAGTAACCGAACATGAAAAGTTAAGATGATCTCCTTCTACCAATGTCAAGTTTTCTAATGTGTTAATTGTAGGCGGATCTAGAAACGTTTCAAACGTCTAATAAATAATTTATTATTCATATCACGGCGACATTCCATTTTAATTTTATTTTTATTTTCTTATGATTTTTTAGTTTTATTTATTTATTTATTTTTTGTGGGGATAGGGGTGTGATAATTATTGTTTTTATTTATTTTTTTTTGTTTTGGGGTGGGGTTGTTTTGTTGTTGTTGTTGTGGTATTTCATTCCAGTTGTTTTGAAGGCTGAGCTCCACTGAGGTACAAACCCATAACATAAAGTTTAAAATCTTAATATGCTTATCTTCTTTATTGTAAGGTTTGAAAGCGGATAAACAAAACGTTTCAAACTTTTATTTATTTTCAAATCAACGTATGGTTTTACTTTTTTTTTTTTCAAGCATCTATTTTCGTGCACACCCACTATTTTAAAACGATTTGTATTTGAAGTTAATGTAATAGTCTTAAACATACTTAATCTTTAGAGAAGCATCTTTCCAAACATTTGCTCATTTGTACATATTGTCATGACTTGTGATATTTGTACTTGCCACACATAATTACCTGATTAAAATGGAAAATTGCAAACATAATGCCCGGCTAACAAATGTTTGACCTAATTTTCAGATGTCCTAGAGTTCTTCTGATAATATTGAACATGTTCTAGATTTCTTCTGATAATTTTTGTTACTGCCAGCTTAGTCACGGCGTGTTTTAGCGTTTTTTACAGGTCATTACGTTTCAAATATTTGATATTCTTAAACATATCAGTGAACATGTCATATGAACCATTTACAGTAGTTTAAAATCAACTTCTGCCTTAAAAAATTAAGGGATAGAAACATTTAAAATTTGAAGTTTAGAAATAATAATAATAAAAATAAATACATTGTATACATTTGATTTATCTTAAAAGTGGCGGCTACAATTATCGATATCTTATCAACATTATGATTATTATAATACTGCTTGTTTTGTGAACATTAGTAGAATAACCGATGTTCCGTTAGCCAGCCAGATACACGTAGCTTCCTCACATAAAAAAATCCAACATCCCTGAAAGGACATAAACCCATAGCGGAAAGGGACAATTGCTTTGAAATCAGCGACTTGCATTCTACAAAAGTTCTAGAGAGCTGATTAAAGCACGAAACTACATGTCAATTTATATTTTAGTTTTTGTTACGAGTGTTACAAGTAAATTTCGGTGAAGAAAAGTAGTACAATACTTACAAAGAACATGGACTTCAACACTGCTTCTACTTGAACCATTCTGTATTCTCTCGGTTGCGTTCATTGTATTTGTAACAAGACACGTATAATTTCCTGCATGCATTTTGTCTGTCACCAGAATTTGCAATGTTTTATTGAAAGTCACTGGTATGTGTTTTGCTTCCCATTGATAAGTTGGAGGGGGCTTACTTTTGCTTCTACAATCCAACAACAATTGTTCGCTTTGTATGATATATATATTTCCTGACACATTCAATGATTCATACGTGAGTATTGGTATGGTAGGAGGATCTTCAAACAAAGAAAAATAATTAGTTAGTTTATACTTAAATGATTTAATGATATAACTGGAAATAAAGCTAAATTAAAATATCCTTATATTTGATATATAGCCGACAAATACAATGTTCAGCCCTTGCTTATATGTCTTAATTCAAAATTCATACATATTGTAAATTTATAAATATTAAATAACACGTTCATTATCAATTAGAACTTATTGGATTTAACAAGTGTAAAGTTCAAACTTACATAAAACACTGACATTGATAGACACAGAGTCATTTCTTTCCATTTGTATGGACTGACAAGTGCATGATCTATCAGTGTCAGACATTGCCCGCCAAGTCAACGTATTTGTGGTAGATTCTGCTGTCGAGAAACTGCCAGAACTTGTATAAATTTCATTATCAAAACATCTAGTCCATGTCAATAAAGGCTTTGGATTTCCGCCAGTGATTTTGCAAGTTAAAGTACCTGTGTTATTTTCAATTCCATAATAAATTCCATTTGAGAGAAATCCATTTATCATTAGCGTTGTATCAGGTGGATCTGAAATAATAATTAAAACATATTTGTTGAAACAAAGGAAATAATAAAAAAACAGAAGACAAACTACAAACAATGGGATTTAAAGCTAAATAATTAATTCACAGTCATGATGAAAAGACAATTTCAAGTTAAACTATATGAAGATAAAATAGAAAAAAAGAAAGAATCCCCTGAGAAGACTCAAAACGGCAAAAATTAAAAATATTGCATGCTCAGTTTGACTGAGTCTGTTAGACTTACATGTGACATAAAGTGATATTAAACTTGATGATATTTCTTTCTTTTGCACTTCCGACCCGATGACAACACAATAAAGTTTCCATCCGTTGTATGTTCTGTTTGGTTTGTAATTAAGAGCACTCTCCGCTGAAGTCAAACCTATAATGTTAGATTTATTTGTTTGCTCTCCAGTTAATTGCAAATGGCTGCGATCCTTTAAAATCCATTGAATCTCGGGAATCGGCCGGCTGTAAGAAGTGTTGCAAGTAAACATTGTTGTGTTGTTTTCAGAAATCTGTATCGACTTCTCGGTAGGCGTGATAGTCAATGTTTTGACTGGAACTAAACGCACATTACATATCAATACCTTCATATAACACATCCGATATTGAAATTTGTAAGAATATTGCCTTATCTCCAGTTTTGATTTTCTTTGTATTTTAGATTATATTTATCCATTTTAGGAATGTGTTTATTTATATTCTAATTTGCATAAACATTAAAACATTTTGTTATGAGGATATGATTCTACTTTAATAAACATCAATTCCTGAGAGGATATGTATTGCTGTTAACCCTATGGTCATCGGCAGTTGTAACACATCTTCATTTATTATCAGGGTGTCGAACGTACAGCGATGCGATACTCCTTTAAGCGAGGTGAAATCATGCGATACGGACGAATGGCGGATTTATTCGTGTAAACACACGTCAGAGTGAGTGTATTTTATTAATAAGTTTATAAATTTACGATTACAATTGCATATTTTGTATTGTAGATGTGAAGATAGGACCGACACACATTTCATCAAAATTAAAGAGGCTTAAACTCATTATTAAAAAATTTATTGAAGGTAAACTGACGGCAACTGATTTCGTGTCGGTGAATAAAATCGCTTAAAGCAAGCTTATAATAATATACTTAATTTCCTTTTTTTTATTATATAAGGGTAATCATAATTGAGTTGCATAGCAAGTACCTTTGTGCTCAGATATACATAGAAGCTTACTGGTCAAAATATTTAATGTATTCTTGGTTTTGGTGCGATAAAATATCTGTACGCTGTTAAAAGTTCATCACATCTGTTGTACCTGTTTCCCTATAATTACACTAAGATATATACCATATATATGTCCGTTTCCGGATTTCTGAAAAAAAAGTTTTTATATCTTCTACTTTCCTTAAGGATTTACTTCAAATAAAAGTTTGGTATCACAATCTATATAAATGTTATTATTTGAACTAAATTTTAATAGTTAGATATCTACCTGTGATAATAAGTAGTTGGAAAAAGTAGCCTTTACTCTAAAATCTTAGATATCTATAGTTTGTGTTCTCTCATTTTTTAACAGCATTCATAGTTTCTGTATCTTCATTCAAAAAAAGTTTCGCCCTTTTCAACAACAAGAGTCTTGTTTTTTGTACTGTATCTTGTTTGTGATTTATTTTTCCTTTTGATCATGGAACTTGTGTTACGTTTTTTCTGTAGTCTAATTTATTACTGAAGAATCTATGAAATTTAGATGTGTTGTTTATTTTCCACTTTCGTTCATCTAAGATATGTCCGACATATGATTTTGCCAAATTATTTCGAGCTTATTAAATGAGCGCTTTTTGCGTTGAATGCATTCCTGCGAATGTTTGTATCCGCAAAAAAGTTGCATGTAGCAAATTCGCGAACATTTATAGCTTAGAACTTCCACAGCGCTCTTCATTCAAAATCAAAATGTTTTGTAACTCCAACTTGCCACTAAGGCAAGAAAAAACAGCAGTTCCCACACATTAAGAAAGGCACTAGCTTGAATAGGAGATCAACAGAAGCATGTTAAAGGACTCTTTATGGACCTTAACAATAATAACACAGTATATGCTATCATTCCTTATACCATGTTGTACATTTCATTCTGCAACTTTTATATGTTGATATAATACATTTTGTAGTTTATTTTTATTTACAAAGTAGGGATAGTAGGTTTTTTGTAAAAAACAGTAAGAGTATGGCAAAAAAGTAGAAAAGTATACAAAAGTAGGACTAATTTTAAGCATGTATAATAAAAGTGCCACAATGGCTTTAATTTTTGACTTAAAATGACTTTGAATAAATAAGGGTAATCTTATAGCCTTTGTCAATGTTTTTTTTTTAATTTATTAAGTAATTTATAATATCCAATCCATAGATGAAAGCAAACCATTATTGTTTCATAAAATTTCAAGACCCATTGCAAAAATAACAGCAAAAAACCACAACAACACAATTTATTACATGTACTTCCCAATGTATTGAATGAACATAAAAACGGATGTGGGCTTTTTTCCGATTAGTGCATGTAATACAATAGTAGATCCACTTCTCATATTTCTATTGTTTAAATAAAGTTATTTTTTCTGAAAACATAAATATGTAATTAATAAAAGAAAAACATATTATTAAATGATAAATCCTTTACTGAATAAATGGAATAAACAAAACGAATATTATCGTTACTATTGGTTATTTGATAGAATTTCAAGTTTAGAATTTCAAGTTTCTGCGCAATAACTTATCTAATTTTAATATTTAACCTTTGTGAAAAAAGAATATTTAACTTACATATCATAGTAAAATACATTAATTGACACTGATGTTTTAATTGTCACAGTGATTTGCATATGGTTAACATACAAACACAGGACTTCATCAATATTGAATAAGAATGTACTGTAATGAGGAAGTCCCTGTCGCTACAGAAAAACACACCAAAATGTGTGCGTACAGTTGGTTTATCGAACCAAATATTAGGCGTACGATAAGAAAACTGGAAACATTGACTATATTTTGGATAGATATGGAACACTTCTCTTGTGTATCGTATTGTTATCAAAATTAAACATGTTGGGACTTAATCTAATCGAATATCTCGTTTTAAAACTACTGATTAATTATTCATTTTCATGTGCTTATCAGGTTGACGGTTGAATTTGCAGCAACAAATACCTGAATAACTTTAAATTCTCAATACTATAAAATTTAGTATTTTATTTTGACGATCATGCACAACTATAAGTTCTGATCAGCATGCACAAAGCTATTCTTAAAGAAATTACAATATACAACAAATATTTGAAAACAAACATGCTCGTAGTCACTTTCGTTTTAGCTTTCGTCGGCCATAAGTCCGTATCGCATGATTTCACCTCGCTTAAAGGAGTATCGCACCGCTTTACGTTCAAACCCCTGTATTATAAATTGCCAGGTAAAAGTATATTAATTTACATTCATTTTTCGCTGAATTTATGCATTCATATCATTATAATAAATCAATTTCATTTTAGTTTTACCTCATTTGACATAAACAATTGTGTTTAAAATGAAATATTGAATGCAGTTTATTCTTGTTCAATTGGTACCTAACAGATTTTATAAACCATTTCTATAATTTTTAACAAAAATAATACATAACTTAAGCTTGAAATTTTGACTATGATAGGTTATTTCAATAAGAGCGGACCGATAAATCCATTTATAAATATTGGATAATAAGATACTTTATTTTTATACGTGCCTTTGACAAATAAAGATGCTCTTTGATTTAGGCTGTATGTCATATTTACAACTGTACAAAACCAGGAAGTATTGTGATCAGCACTTGAAATGTTTGGTATTTGTAAAGAAACGGTTGTTTCGTTCTTAGAATCGTTATCACAAGTACACGCGATTCTGTCTTGTGTTGCCGTTAGAGCAAAACAATCACGTGTTGTAAATGCGCATATATTACTCCCATCTTTTCGTTTCCATGTCATTCTTAATCCTGTTCCATTGTGAACACATTTGAAGGAAACGTTGCTTTCATCAAAATCATCAATTACTTTTGGTATGATCATGACATCTATTGATAGATATCCTAATTCATGAACAACAAAGCAAAATATTGTTAAATATATGTCTCAAACGTATATTAGTTAATCCCCTGCAATATACCGGTATCCATGTTTACATTATGAATAAAAAACGATTGTGCATCTCATTTTTCAACTTTTAATGAATGAAATATTAATATAATTTAAAGCGTTCGAAATAAAGAGGCGGACGTATTATTGAATTGAATTATTTACGTTAAAATTGGGTTTATTATGCTGAAATTTGAAAAAGAAGTATAAGGATAGGAGTAACTTGTGTTAGAAGAACACAACCATTATAATTTTAAAACAAATACGGTACTAAAAGTATGAAGATTGAATAGTTTCTTTATGTTTATGTGATCAGAAGCAATCAAAATTGATTATCCAGCAAAGAAGGGATCAGTACTAAAACACCCATCAATTAGAATATCAAAGCAAAAGCAAAAACATGAAACAAAAAATGGTTCAAAGCTATGAAATGGGATCTTCGTAAGTACCTTCATAGTTTTATTTTCCCATCACATATAACCATGTTATTTCTTGATTTTACATAATGCGGAGTTCATTTATATGTTGACCTATATTGTCTTTAACTTAATCAAAGTTAACTGAATAAGAAGAAAATACACAAATGTACATATTTGCTTCTCATTGACTACACACATAAACAGAACATATAATTAATATATAAGTTACCATAATACTACATAGATATTTATATTGGAAATTAAACAGTAGTTCTTGTTCGATTAATTGTTGCCAACAATTATCAAAATACAATTTCAAATATATGATGCGGACTATTAAGAACTACATTGACATGAAAGGTGCTATGTAGGTATTTGATAGACGCATGACCTCCGCTTATGTCTCAAATACTACACGACCCCTTTCCATTGAAAAGTATTATGAATTGAGGGTAAATCAATGACATTGAATATTTACATTAATTTGACCGACATAAATGTAAAATAGTATAAATGTATTTAAAAGGTCATACCTACATTTCACATTGAATCACAAATACATTTTTTTACCTTGATTTAAAACGGCCATATAAATCACAAAACATAACCAATTATTGAAATGTAAATCCATTTTCAAGATTATTTAAACCTTTTTTCCAATAGGTTTAAACACTTCGTCCTGGCAATGAAATTTTGTTATAAAGCTTTTAAAAATTAGCAAACTGTTCACAAACTTCCTGGTTTGCATTAAAGGTAAAATTTCAAAGGTTTGTTTTTATGACGAGTATCCTACATAATTGCAGTGACAGTCTGTTGCACGCACATACCAGGTTCAGTAATATCAATGCGGTGTTAACATAACAGTTTACTTTTAATGTTTGAACAAACGAAATGAATACTTGCACGCTACAAACTAATGAATTAAAGTTTATTTAGCATACTACATAATAATTATATTCAATACAATGAAATGTAATTTTAAGACTCAGTGTCCTACACATCATGCAAAAGAGAGTTATTTGTTTCACAATGCACATCTTTGCAATGTAAAAATATGTAAATTGTGATGTTGAACCGTACCTCCTACATATTGTAAAACTATTCACTTCTTTTCCCGAACATCTTTGCATTTCTGAAGTTTAAACTTATTTCTATAAATGCCCCATGAACATAAGAAAAAAATGATAGCAAAAGGCAATACACCTAATGTAATAAATATGAAAGGTTGTAGCAATAAACATTTCTTCAATTCTTCTGTTTCTTTCTTTTTTTTTTGTATCTCTCTAGAAGTGGGTTATTCGTAACTGGATGTATCAATATAAAAAAAACTATTCAATTTACTGAAAAAAGTACTTAGTCCGACAAAGATTGCTTAGATATATATGTTGAAAACATATTTGTTTGACCTTTTGTTTGAAATTAACACAAGGAGCTATGACTAAACACGGACCGAATACGAATTTTATTGTTTGTTAATTAAACATCTAAAAATTTATTGCATTAAACTTATATCAGGTCTCCGTAACTTAATGTCACGTTGTCTCTATTTTCCCATTTGTATGTCCGTGTGTTCGGAAGAATCTACGTGTCGATATTGAAATGTCAACCCTGCATGTGTTTCTTATAGTATCATTGTATCACATTTTTATATTCCTAAATGTCATGGTCAAAAACATTTTGACTGTTTTAATTTGTTTGGTATAACAGTCAAGATTGGACATATTTAGGTATATCATTGCACACATGTAGCCTTCGAAAACAAATACAGGCAACGAAATTGCGCAGCAACAGTAACTCGTCATGCTTATTGTATTGTTATCATGCAACATTAAGTTCTCTTGGTTACAGGTTTTATAAACACTTTCTAACATTTATTTTATAATTTGCTATTTTAACATTTATAGATCTACTTAGAAAATCATTATTTATGTTATTACATGTATAAGTGTTTTAATGGAAAATAACACTTCCCATCAATTATACCTACCTTTTACATAAAGTACTGCCCCTTTGCTCTCTACACCACTTAAGGAAAGTATCATACAACTAAAGGACGTATTATGATCTTCCCTTGAAATAGTCGATATTTGTAAAGTCAGTATTGTGTCACTAAATGTTTTGAGACAGCTGCAGTTGAATTTATTATTTGTTGGAAGCGAAATTACAATGCACGAATCTATGTCAGAGTGGCAAATGTTATTGTCATTAATGACCCATCGAATTCTTCCCGCAGTACCATTGTGTAAACATCTGAAGCTTGCTGTATTGCCTGTAATTTCATCTAAAACTGAAGGGAATATTCTTACAGAAGACTGAACTGTAATGAAAATGGCATTACATTACATCATAATATAATCATTAAGATATAACGGTAAAGAGTTAGTAATAATATGAAATCAACACATGTCTGTCATGGTAAAAGTGCATGAAAGCAACCCGAGAACTGAAGTAACATCCGATGCGGGACCGAAGGGTTTATTGCAGTTCGATGGTTGCTAAAATTTACCCTGAGAGACATGTGTTATTGTTTACAGAACACCCTTTTTCAGTAAAACATTTTTTATATTTTAAACTGTTTACGTAAATAGAGCGGCAAGTGGGAGTATTGCAAAAACGTCACCTGTTTACTATTTCCTGGATGATAGATCAAAATAACTATCTAGAAAAGAAAAATGTTTACGTGTAGTAAACTGAAACAAAACACACACTATCTTGTGTATAACATGTAAATGTATATTCTGTCATACATTTATCCATATATTGTTATTTCTTGGATTATTTGTTATGCAAAAGCGTCTCAGAATGAGGCATATGAAACATAGAGTTTGTAATTACAACAGGAATAGAAAAATCACAAATGAATAAGTGTTTTTGAGAAAATACAAATTGGCTGTTTACTGAAAACTGTTTGCCAATAATTTGGGTTAAATATTTTATAAAACCAAAACATAATTATGTTTGTATGTTGAAATATGGTAATTATGTATCCATGTCAACACTGCTATTAATATTGATATAGGTAAACAGTACACTTGAAAATTCAACTCTTCGTAAACAGATTAATTCAATAACAGGCTATATTTATATAACCGTTTAATGAATTTTAAAGCCACAATTACTTTTATATTCACCTTCATTAGAAACTGTCATGTAAATCACAAAACATAACCAGTAAAGTGAACCCATTTCTCGCCTTTTTAAACTTTCCTTTCATAGTATCATCACACTTATTTTGTTCATAAATTAACTTCCTCGTTTGTATTGATGGGTACACTAAACGGTATAAATTGTAGTCAATACCCTACACACTCGAAATCTGATATATGACTCATTCGTAATAGTACAAACTATTTTTTTATATAATATTTTTGTCTCATTGAAAAAAAGATAAGTCTTCGCTGATAAGCAACTTATTCAGAATACAAAATTAACATAAATGTTTATGTAACAACCGTAATCTATTAGTTGATGTTTAATAATATTGCGCGCGAATAGCTTTCAACACATTTGATCTTTTAATGAGCTATATTTTAGCTATTTATATAATATATGTACCGAATGAAATATTTAATATTTAACATATATTGAAAACACACATTTTTTCGTTCAATTTACATTTAGATAATATGAAAAGTCAAGGGATTAATGTAAACTTAAATTATCTTTCCAAACTTTTGAGAAGAAAGAAAATTAAAGAAACAAAATCATATAAATAGTTTATGCAGAGATTATTCCTTTTATCACATTAAAAATATGATTGAATACTGTATCAAACTTGATTTTTGCCCAGCAATTGTAAATAGTATTAACGTTACTGTGAAAAATAAAACGTGTTACGACGGTAAGGGTCATAAGGGTACAAGAGTTATCTCCCTTAAATAATTGTATACTTACTTACGTATTATATACTTTATATTTGACTAAAATTATTTTGAATTTTCATTACATTTCCTGAAACTAATATTATTATATTACTAACTTAAAACAAGCCTGAAATAAGGACTTTAAACAAACGTAAGAATTGAAGATTTACGTTTTAATATTACTATTCAACATGCACTATGTACGCTATAGCTTCATTTCTATGAGTCTATTACAAAATAAAATAATAGTGATGTAATTTCGAAAAGTTTTCGCAAAACATATACCATATATAGACGGTGTAACATAAATGAAACATTTTCTAAATAAGCTAAAGTTAAAGTAAGTTAAACTAATTTGTTTTGTGAAATTATTGTAACTAATATACTGTACCACAATCCTCAAAATAATACATTTCTGGGACCATGTAAATATAAATACGAGTCAAAAGGTAAAGGAAATATGTCATTAGCCCAATTTTGAAATGAAAAAAAAAGGTAGGAACAATGTCCCTATTATATGATTCTAACTTTTCAGTGAATGGAACAAAGATATGATGTGAAAAAAGTCGACAGTATGCAATTGTTATAATTCAGATATTTTAATAAATCGTTTAATATGTAATATTCGAATGTTAATTATTTTATTCAAAATCTGTTTGTCCTCATTAGTTGGGTGATTCGTTGAAACTAATTAAGAAAGTCTTGGATCGTTTAAAACTTGAACATTTGCATTGATAAAAAGTGTGTGTCAAACCTGTAATCAGCTAAAGAAATTAAGTGTGCAAGAAACTTGATTGACTACCGCTTTATTATAAGATCATGATCATGTGCCACGCATTTCATTCTCCTCAAAAATTCACGTCTTTTGCATGTACACTAAATTTTAAGGTAGAATTTTAGGTTAAAGACAAACTTTTTTTTCTTAATTTTCATGACAATAAGCATGAACCTGAAGTCATTCTTCTTTGAGACGTTTAATGTAAGTATGAATGAAAACACTCCTTTTACAATATTGCATAATAACTTTGACGAGTCATCATAGACATATTGTGTTCTCCCTTTAATTGTGAGCTTTGCTAAAGTTAAAACACTACTGCAATGTTAATGGAGTCTGATTGTGTTGAGTCTGATTGTGTTCAATCCTGTTACCAACACTGTTAAGATGATACGGTGACACTCAAGCATTGTCGGCTGCCAATATTATTCGCCTTAATCTTAGCGTTAATGCAACAAATATTTTTGTTTACACGCATGTATCTGTTATGTTCTTTTAAATCCTAAAAATTGAATTTGTCCTGTCTACAACTAAGAAGGTATTTGTTTTGTGTGTGTGTGTGTTTTTATAATATAAGTGTGATAAGTGGTTTTTAATGGTTCTGATCTACTGACGGACCATTTCATCTTGTTCTTTGGTTTATAAGAGTTAAAGTAATGTAAATGTTTTGAAAGAATTATTTTGAAAATCATTTGTTCTCAATAAAAAGCAAATCATTTTCTCGGATGAATATATATATATATCACTTTTGATATCGTCTTCTTGACAAGACCGACCGAATGTAGATTAAAATTATGTATGAGAAAACACTTTTTAATAGGGATCAAAGAGGCGACATACATTGAATACTGTTAAGGAAGATTATAAGGGTAAAATTTGCATAATTGAAGTAAAAGTTCTCGGGAGTATCGGCAATGGATCCGGATTGTATTTTAGTGTCATATTTAAAGATGTCTGCCTGTCTTCCAATGTTATCCGTTTTATGTATTTACATTAAATTTGAATTGTATGCGAACATTTACATGTTGCAAATTTCAATTCTTCATGTAACTATCTATACATTATCTTTCGTGTTGAATCATTTTTGTTTTCGGATTTTGGCAAATAAACTGAGAGATAATGAAAGACAACTTTTAAACGAGCAGTTATTTTTGCACACGTGTATTTAAGTATTATGTTTGGAACAAAAATATATTTTATCATAGGGATATACAACATACAGTCAATGCTATTGTAAACGAATATAAGAACACATGGTTAAATTACATATCATCTATAAAAAAATAAAACATTTTTTCTTCCTGTTTATTTTAATTTAAAATATTTTTCTTCCTGTTAACCAAATATTTTAGGCAATTTATTTCAACACGCAACTTTTGTCAAGTGTGTTCGTACTTGTGTTCGTCTCTGTATGAGAAATAACACGTACACGAGTAAGGTGTATTTGGTTTATATGCATATTTGAAATTATAATATTCGTTATGTTTCTTGTATTTGCTAAGTAAATATTTAAATAATTTTACATGTTTTCAACTAAGTGTACTGCCAATGTGATTTCATAAATATCAATCTTTAATCCTCAATAAAGTTTGCTACAAAGTTTAAACGTCGAAACTTACATAGAGAACACATTTTATAAAATTGTTTTCGCTTCTTTGCCTTTTGAAAATTGTTAAACAATAAATGACAGCTTGTGTGCGAATATATTCTAAAACCTGTCTTACAAAATAAGTATAGCTGAATTGTAAATGATGATTTTATAGTTTCACGTATATAATTTTATATCATCTTGTACGTTAAGTTTACGCGGGTGATAAAGTATTGTACTAGTTTTTAAGGGTAAAGTATTTATATGTTCTATCAATATTCAATCCTCATTAAAGTTTGCTACAAAGTTTAAACGTCGAAACTTACATAGAGAACACATTTTATAAAATTGTTTTCGCTTCTTTGCCTTTTAAAAATTGTTAAACAATAAATGACAGCTTGTGTGCGAATATATTCTAAAACCTGTCTTACAAAATAAGTATAGCTGAATTGTAAATGATAAATCTTGTACGTTAAGTTTACGCAGGTGATAAAGTATTGTACTAGTTTTTACGGGTAAAGTATTTATATGTTCATATTTATATAAATATTGGACTGGACGATATTTCGTTCTTTTTCGCCACTAGAAAGACTTATTTTAGTTCCAACTCCTGTACCAGTTTCTGTCTCCTTCATACTATGGAGCTGAGAGTACTGGTTAACATCTTTTCTATTTTCTGCTAGTTTCTCATATGTAACTGAAATGTCGCTTTCGTCTTCTATTTCTGAAATTTAAATGAGGTATTTTATCAGACACAAATAAAGAAAATATAGACCTGTTCTTGCATTACATACATACGTACGTATAGCTACAAATTTGAAACGAGACTGAGAATAAAGTTAATGAAATGTAAATATTTTTCCTGAGTGGAATGACCTTTTCTCCTTGTTATAAATTTGTGTTGAGAAAAGGTTTCTCACTTTAAAAACACAAAAACACAATTGCTTGTTTACAATTAAAAGTATTATTTCTGTCTCACCTTTATCGAATTTTTGTATTTCCTTGACTGTGCTTTCCACTTTTTTAACATTCATACCTACTTGTTCATACGTTTTGTCATTACCTATCTGTTGATTGATTTCACCTATTAAGTAGAACATTTTAATTTCAATGATAAGAAATTAAAGTATATCATGTAATTCAAGAAACACGACAATGCCATGAATCCGGTTTTTGAACAATTGCTACTGAAAGCAAACGACATGTACTCAGTAAGCTTAATACACAAGACGTCTTTCTTCTAAAGATCTATAACCAAATCTTTCAAAATGATACCTGATAGATAACATCCTTTGTGTGTAGTAATAATACTTACCCATTACAAAGTTCAATAATGTAATGGTATGTGTTTATGAAGAAACAACATACTTATCTTTCAAACACCATAATGTTAACAATAAATCCTAGTGTTATTCGATGCTTAATTATCGGTAAGATATTAATATTATCTTTCAATTTTGTATTTCATAACTTAAAATTAAAAATGATTTATCATTATTATTGCAAATGCTTATTATGTGTATTACAATTACTTTCTTTAGATACAATAATTCATCACTTGCATTCAAATTGATGTATCTGTGAAATGTCCTTTATCATCCAATTTGAAATAAAAACCAATGAATAACGTACGCACAACGTTTAAAGAAAACCATTAACTGTCATCACTTCACAACAATGGAATTACAATTAATGCTTTTATTCTGCGCCGTTTAAGTACAATAGTCTCTTAATTAAAAAAAGAATAAATCCTTAAACCATTTTATTTGTATTTGGATTGTAAGGCTAGCAAATATCTACGATAATTGTTTGTATTAAATTTTAACCTGACCCTCGTAATACATTATATTATCGCAAACTGATTGCTTTGTAAGTTATATAACAATGTATCGTTCCTTACTTAAGTAATCCATCGAGAACATAATTATTTATATTTTAGTAATAGAGACCATGACCTTGACGAGTGGTCCTTAGTGAGGTCACAAAATAAGCTTGTTATATTCTTGATTACAATATTTTATTTCTTTCTTAAGTCTCCAAACGGAAACTATTTACTTTTTTTATTTTAGTGATTATAGTGACATTGACATTGCATTTATGTTCCATATTAATCCTAAGCCAAATCTTCAAATAACCTTGTGATCTACCTTTCTTTGATTAATTGAATAAATTGCCAGTTATAATTACTGATTATGTAAATATATAAAGGGAACGTAAAGGATATTAAAACTTAATTTGAGGAATCAGTTCAAGTCAAGCTAAAGTAAGCCCGTTTAATGAGAGAATTTTAAAAAAAAAATGAAGAAAAATCAGGTTTGTTATTTTAGCTCAACTTATTCTACTTAAAGGTCTAGTTAACACCAGATACAATTTAAGATTTCACTCTACCTGATACATTTTGATACGAATGGTTAACATCTGTCTCTCCTGTTTTATCCTAAAATTAAAAAAAATCAGTAAAATGTTTATGTGTGTCGGTTATGTATAAAACATCATTGTCATTTATTTGTAAATCAGCAGTGTCATTATCATCTTTCAAATTGCATGTTTCGAGTTATATCAAATTAAATGATTCATTGAGATAAATGTTACGTTTCACAATATGTGAATAGTATCAAGGATAAAGTAAGTGCACTCCGACACAATGGAATGAGGAACATACCTTCTGCACAAAACCACACTTACACTAGTTACAGTTGTTACAATGAAAATTAAAGCTATTGTTAATCCAATAATGAGTCCAGTTTTGGCAAGTTCATCAGACTGTGTTGAGGCCGCTGAAAAAATGAATTAGCTTATTATTATTACTTTGTAACATTCCATGTTTTAATTTTACCACACTTTGTATTATTTGCCTGTTTCCTTTTCTTCTTAGTGAATCAAGTATCTCCTATAACACTCGTCCAAATCAAATAAAGATTTAAAAAAAATACCACCCTGGATGAAGAAGTTTTGTCACGTGACCACAAATGCAAACGCCGATTTAACATTTCAGCAATTACGGACCCGATTTCAGGTAATTATTTGAAGATATCTTTTTTTCTACTGCATCCACAAAATTATGACCTAGACCTTAGGACCCGGCCTTAATTGAGCTTTTATTTTATATATGTAGTAATTGCGAGACTTATGTGTTCTTTTAAAACACTTCGACACAAATTTTCTTTTTGCAAGGCAAACGCCGATAGGTTTTTAACTTTTCTTATCTTTTTTGTTCACTGGAAACCCATGTAGAGGGAAAATAATAGAAGATATATGTCTTTTTACAAGTAATGTTCGTACCTAACTAATCTATAATTTCATTGGCAAGGTTATATTGGATATAAACCCATGTTTTCCACTTATTGTCGATTTGCAAACGTCGGTTGGTCATGTGAAATATATGCAAGCGCCCGTTGATGTCTTTTTGAACGCTGAACTATATCCGTCTCATTTCCAGAGTTCTTCATCATATGAAACAATTTCATTGCAAACTGGTTCTAACAACTCCATTCTGGCCACGACGCCCATGGTTTCCAGATTTATTGAATCTATCGGTAGCTCAACCGTTATGTCTTCTATTGGTTACAAATCTGTTAATACAACAACCAAATCTCAGATATGTCATCCAAATCCAGGTGTTCTGAAACTGACTGCATGGTTGCTATGGACAGACAGTTTAGAGAAAAAGGTTTTTTTTTTCCAAAGCTTCTTACAGCCATCTGAAGAACTGGTACTCAGAAAGATTACGACAATTTATGATATGGTGTCGTCAAAAGAATATTGATTCCTTCACAGCATCCTTAAATACTTGTGCTGATTTGTTATCAGATATGTACAATAAAATAAAGGTTTACAGTAGGTTACCGCTCTATTTTATCTGCAGTTTTACCTCCAGTAGATAACACTGGTTATAAAAGTTTGTTATTGAAGAAGAAGAATGTTTTAAAATAAAAAGAAGGAGAAAAGAGAGAAGTCTTTTGTTCAGAGAATTGTAATATTTGCAACTTGACTTAAATAACCACCGGTTTATAAGAATCTTACACCGGCTGCCGGTACAGACCGGAATATCTGTCGAGTTTCCGCTAAACAGTTACCCGAGAGCTGGATATTCCCGTCTGTACCAACAGCCAGTGTTTGATTCTTTTTCTTGCATATTACATGTCAAATATTTCCGGAACAGAAATTATAAAAACTGATATATATATATATATATATATATATATATATATATATACTTATATATCTATATATATATATATATATATATATATATTACGCACTTTTCTTATAGTAGCGTATAACATACAGCTTCATTCATAAGGAAAATGACGTCATCCTAAGAACGCGATTCATTCATCATAAAAGGCGCGCGTCAATGACGTCATTTAAAGCACGCGACTTGTCTTACATGGGGGTGTAAGACAGAGTTTTCCAGCACCGATGTAAACGGTAGATAATCTTGTCTGAGATGCAAGAAATATATATATTTAAAGACGTTTTCGGGAGTTTTCATATAGACATATAGACAAAATAAAAACTGTTCAAAAGAATTTTTTTAACTTGGCTTGTTGAACAGAAACATTTTAAGCGAAAAAAAAAATTGGGGTCACCGTTCTCATTTTTGAGATATCTGCCCTTGAAATGGACTTTTTTGTTAAATTCAAGGGCAGATAATTTACAATGAATGGTAACAAAACAATTTTTTCTTCCTATTTTCATGAAGCTTATCTTCGTTTTAGTTGAAATGCAAAATTTCAAGAACAAACTTAGAGTGGGTAGTTTTTACATCAACTTCTTTTTTTAACCTGTGCATTTTTTCTAAAAAAATGGACTAGATCTATTTTTTAAAAATTTAAAGTACCTTTATTTTCATTGAAAAAAATTAACAGAAACGATGTAAGGAATTGCATGTTATTATGTATTATAGCATAAAATCGGCTATTTTTTCCCTCTTTTGCCAATGTTATAACGGGACCAAAACCATGTGTTAACATAGTCACGCGCTCTTGTTATAGCCCGGTTTCACCTATGATTGATTCGAGGGCCTCAGTCGCATATTCAAGTAACTATGCCGGAAAAACGGCGTATAGACATCGGTGCTAATATTGGTTGTCGCCCTTTCTAAGAAACACGGACAGTTGTCAATGTAAACAAATACAGTAGAATCTACCTGTCATTCAGTTTAACACTCCGATTAACCTACAAAACTAGACAACACAAATTTTTAAATTAATATGAGAAAATGTTTTTTATTTATGTTAATGTTGATAAATGCTCTTTTTATTTCTTTGAGAGAATAATGCTTAGTGCCTGATTTTTTTATAAACTTGTTTGCTTGAAAAAAAAAAAAAACGATTCTGATCAGACTGATGTCACTGATCTTTTTTCTACAGTAAATCTGAAATCATTCTAAGAATTTCTGAGGGTCATGTTTTGTCTTGGGTAGAGGGTAGAGTAGACTCGTCGGACCCATGCTCGCCCAATAAAGGCAATTATTTGATTATTATTTTAATACAATTTGACTTTTAAAAACTTTTTCAAATTTGTTTTATAGCTGGTCATATTCGTTACGTAATGTGACCCATTTAAAACATAAACACTTACATCCGGGCACTGTCTGCCAGGTCAAACACCACCAAATAAATATTGTAAAATGTTGAAGGAGGAGACCCATGCTCGCCCACCGGTATATTACGAAAATAAAACGGATATTACCTGTAATCATTCATCATATTTATAGACTGATTTGTTAATATAAAGCAGGTATTTATATTTTTGCATATAATTATATTTTTACAGAGTAAAACTTATTAAGATATACTTACTATGTACACTTTTCATTTTTTTCAGAAGATAGTCAACTGCTGTTGTTAGAGTGTAACTAAAAAGTTTCTGTGACTAAATATCATGTAGATAATAAGTTTTTTTTTCAAATTCAAAAAGTTAACTAGTAACATGAACTATAAACTATAACAAGAACAACAGTTTGTGGTCTATATTTTCAATAATTACTCCTCTGCACAATATCTACAAAGCCACCTTGTGCTGGTAACTAAACTTAAATCTACATCTGTTTGCACATTAGATGGCAAGCACTCATAGTGGTACCACTTGTCACATTTGTCACACCCTACCCACGAATATTCTGGTCTGTCACCAACCATACATACAACACAAACTTCTTCATTGTCAAGCTGGTCCTGTTGATTGTCATCAGATGCAGGTAACAATTGTGTGTCATTGTTATTCGTAAGTGACAATTAACTCATATTTCTAATGTTTCACTTTTTCTTTTTCTTTTCAGGTTCACTGTGCAAAACAGATCTTGCATTTTTATATGTTTTCCTTTTGGATGCAGACTTTTGCTTGTTAGGAATAGGAGGTTCAACTAATATTGAACTCAGATCCTCAGATATTATACCTAGTTTAACAAGAGCATTTTCCTTAGAGTGTCCACAATGTTCACATACAGATTTTACTTTCAATAGGAACAGATTTGGCTGCTTCAGGTGTTGACTGTTTAGGTTTTGTGTCAGGAATAAGAGCTTTTTACAGCATTTCTCGTTGAAAGGAAATATTCCTGTACATTTAAAAGCTGATGCTACAGTGCTGCCTAAAGTTTTATTGAAAGCCTGCATTAACACCCTCGGGAAAAGATGTCTAGGTAGTGTTTTGATTCCAAGATAACCCAGCTGGGTGGAAATGTCAGCAACTTTTTTGCTTCAAAACATGAAAATATCCTGCATCTTGGGGTTGTAAAAGATGGGAAGAATGTGCTGGTAGATATAGCAAATCTACAGTATGTCTACGTGCTGCATCAATGAATACTTTGGATACATGTGTTGCATGATTGTCTAGTATGAGAAGAACAGGGCGCTTGTCACCAATATATGGAACAAAACTATGTTCAAACCATTGGACAAAATAGATCTGTAGTTATGTAACCCTTTTCAGTTGTAACAAATGTCCAGCTATCAGGCATACCATCACAGACCATCCGAGGTAGACACTGAGAAAAGATAAGCATTGGTGGAGTGGTCTGACCTGCTGCTGATATTGCATTTAAAAGTGTAACATGACCAGAAAGGTTTACCATACTTTGGTATGCATGCCTTGTACCTGTTGGCACAATAACTTTTTTGCTTGGATTTAGCTTGCCTGAAAATCCAGATTCATCGCAATTATATATCCTGGGATGGTTCATTACTTAAATTCAATTTGTTCAGAGTATTTTCCAAGCAAGTCAAAATAATCATTTACAGAACTTTGAGACAAACTGACTCTATTTTGCTCAAGAGGGTGTGCTATACGCACTGATAAAGTGTGATGCCTCTGAAGAAACTTCCTTACCCATTTATCAGAAGGTCCAGTTGTTACATTAACCCTAGAATCTCCCCCTCTTTGCAAAATAATCTCTAGGGCAATTCTTTTTAGAACTGGTCTTGTCAGGGGTACACCCCTTGAAGCCATATATGTTGCATAATTAACTACAGTCAATTCATCTGCAGCATCTAATAATGGACTTTGACCAAATTGTGTTGTATATCCTTTATACTGTCCATTTATATGGACTTTTAGTGTACTATATTTAACTCATTTGCAGCTCTATGTAAAGAATATCTCTCTTGCATTTTCAAATGTCTCGGGATTAAACAAACCATGATATGCTTAGAAATATAACCATACGAATGTACAAATAATATCGACAACAACTGATTCTCGATAATTCATCTGTCTGGTTATATCTTTAAGACATGTTTAAGTTAAAAAACGTATCTAAATTGTGTAGAAAATGTTCTTGCAAACCTTTTTGTTCAATGTAGAAAATGTGAATGTAGGATCCAATGGCATTAGAAATCAATAATTTGTATTCTCCAATATCTGCATTCGTTGCCCGAATAATTGTCATACCAAAATCCAAATCTGATTGATAAATCCGTATATTGTTGCTTTCATTAACTGCAATCCAGGATTGTCCAACAAACTTACTCCATGAGGCACTAATAGGTTTTGGATAAGCAAGTGCTGTAAAGTGGAGGCTTATCGGCATATTTATTTCGGCAATTACATGATCCATTGTTGCCACAGAAGGATTTGGTCTAGGAGAACCTTAAAAGAAGTTATTGATTAAACTTCATATGCAATAATTCTAAAAACTGCAATTTTTAAATGAACATACGTTCAAAACGTGTTCTTATTCGATAATGCTAATTGGCTTAATTTACTAAGTTCGTCTATATAACACTTAATATCATTTTGAAAATCAAATGTAATTTAAAGCAGCTTTTTTGAGTGTTCATCATGTTTTAATTAAATAAGGAAATTAAATAGGACATACCCATTAATAGTTTCAAAATAGTACTAGTGTTTATCGTATAGTTATCATCTAAAGAAACATATATCTTCATTGTGAAATCCCTTTAAGTTACAGTCAAGATTGTTTTTAAAATTATCTTTAAAAAAAAACAAAAAACAAAAAAAAACTTACTTACATTGTACGAATACATTGATATTTTTCTCCGTCGATGCTGCCTTGTTGATATCATTGGAACCTTTACATGTATATACACTATCATGAAGACAACTTGCATTGAAAGTGGTATAGCATATCGCATAATTTTGTGAATAATTGACAAATTGTTCCTTATCCGGATTATTATCATTGTATATTTCACATGTGGGTGTAGGATTTCCTTCTATTTCATATTGTAAACCAACTGTTTCATTTTCCGAAACCGTGACAGAAGTACTTGCTTCGTTGTTCAGAACAAAATATTTACCGGCACGAGCTTTGTCTGCAATCACAACCAACAGCAAATTTAATTGTAAATAAATAAATCAAAATTAATAAAAATAACTGATCAATTCTAATCTGTATAACACAATTTAATGTTTCAGATAACGAACTGGTTATATTTGTTTTATCCTTTTTTTGTAACACAATCAACAATTTGTTTAACTGCAACGTATAAAAGTTATTTGATTCTTCGTCTAATGCCTATGTAAAGACCGGTTTGATTGCATGGCTTAAAATGGCTTTCTCGGGAAATCCAAATTATAAAAAAGGTGAAACATATACGGTCGTCGTCAGATCTACATAAAATAGAACTAGATTTGAACTTTCGTCAGATTGTATCCGATCACACTGTTTTGCATTTGTAAACAATCAATGCCTTGCATTTAATTGATATTCTTTCAAAGGGCATTGCATACTTAAACTTACATTGAACATTAACTGTTACAATCGTTGTCCTTTTCCAATCACTTAATATGTGGTGTGACGTACAGGAGCATGTGTTATAATTGCGTGAAGCTGTCCATTTAACAGTGCTTGTTACTGTACTCCCTTGTGTTGCCGTCGTTGTGTCATTACTGCCAAAACAATTCCAAGTTAATGATGGAACAGGGTTTCCACCAGAAATTGAACAAACAGAATATTCCGTTTCTGACTCAATAACACGAAAAATGTTGATGTTTCCCAATCCAAGTATAACAGGTTTACTTTCAGGCGGGACTTTGATAATAATAATAATAATAATAAATAATAATAATAAATAAAACTTTTAAAAGGATACTTAGGCACTTTAATGACAAAAATATTAAATTGAATTTATGAAATCACGCTGAAATGACAATTTTTTT
Organism: Ruditapes philippinarum; assembly: GCF_026571515.1. Classification (NCBI taxonomy): domain Eukaryota; kingdom Metazoa; phylum Mollusca; class Bivalvia; order Venerida; family Veneridae; genus Ruditapes; species Ruditapes philippinarum. The sequence goes on from NW_026856486.1 coordinate 43,131, forward strand.
TTTAAAGTTCCAGCATAAATGTCTGTACAAATTCTATATATTTTGGGTTTGAAGCATACATCTATACACGTTGAACGAAATTAAGACGCCGTCAGAATCACCAAGTAGTTTAAAAACAAGTCATGTGACTTGAAGTAACCGTTGAAGATACAAAAAGACATTGTGGATATTGTATGATTGAAAAAGGTGTTAGCCATTTATTTGACATGTTCGTTAGCGTTTCCGGAGTTCACTGTGACAACTATTGTAAAATCTTAACGCTCTAACCTGACCCACGTGGGTCAAGCTAGGAAACCGCCATTTTATTCTTTATAAGGAGAAATGTTTTGTTCCAGTGACTGCCTTGTGTATTCATTTTGAGGATATTTACAGAATATTGAATGTAAAATTTAAATCGGAGAAATGAAAAGTTTGCCCGTGTTTCCCTTTAAAAAATGTAACACATTAAACAGATTTAACAGATTTATTGACAATGCAGACTTCTAAATAAACTTATCACTCGAAAAATAATAGCATATAAAAGAAATAAGTTAAGGGTGATCAAAGTGTGAACATATATCTTAACACACATACTGAACATCATGCAATTTATTTTATAAATAACTTTGTTCAGTGCATCATTTTATCTGCTATTAACAAAGTCAAAACCCTAAGACAGATACTCATTATTAGTAAACATTTTATCTTAAGAAATAAGAATAATAATGACAAAATCTAAGAATGTCACGATCATATCTTGTATATATAACACACAAGAACCACACTTAAATTTATATAATAGATTTAAATATAATTTGAAGCTATTTAAAATATTTACAATTTTGCTTTGTGAACAAAACTAAGTAATAAATATCTGTATTGCTTTTAGCAGCTTAAAAATCTAAGTAACGTTAGTTAACGATATTGCTCATTTTCTTAACTCTTAATAATATACGAGTGTTGCTAAACAATTGTTAAGGATAAATATGTATGTGAATTATGTCATTATTTTCCAATCAAGAAGGTATGACATAATCGCAGGGGAAGAACTGTTACACGGAGTATGAATTAACATTTTCCATAACTACTTGACAGTTATCTGACAAATTCCTGACAAGTTATCATACGAACTCCATCCTTTGTGTAACAGTTCCTCACCCATGATATTGAATGAATCAATCGTAAAATCAAATCTTATTAAATACGTTTTTTGCCTGTGGTGTAAATTATTAGATAATGTATTAAATATTAGTGAATACCTTTGGAAGGCATACTTTAAAAAAATTATAGTTTAAAATGTATTTATAATCTGTCAAACAATTGTATGTCTTGGAAATTGTAAATTGAAGTTATTTTGAAAGTACGATTCGAATAGCGATGGCGCAATAGTACGATGGTTAAAACGCGATGTTATATCGCGTTTTCACTATCGTACCATCGCGATTTCACCATCGTACTATCGCGTTATCTTGTTTTCACCATTGTACTACAGCGTCTCGCCATTATGTCATCGCGTTTTTACCATCGATGGTACAAGAGTGAAAACGCAATGGTACGATGGTGAAAACGCGATGGCACGATCGTGAAAACGCAATTACAAGATCGTGAAAACGCGATGGTACGATTGTGAAATCCCGATGGCACGATGGTGAAAATACGATGGTACAAAGGTGAAAACGCAATAGCACGATTGTGAAAACGCGATGGTACGATGGTGAAAAACGCGATGGCACGATGGTAAAAGAGCGATGGTACGATGGTGAAAACGCAATGGTACGATGGTGAAAGCGCGATGACTGAATGGTGAAATAGTACCATCGCGTTTTCACCATTCAGTCATCGCTCTTTCACCATCGTACCATCTAGTTTTTATCATTGTAACATCGTGTTTTCACCATTGTACCATCGTACCAACGCAGATTCACCATCGTACCGTGCATCGCGGGTACACACAAAAATTTAATATCAGGATTGTCCAAACGGAACACTGTATGAAAGCGTTATGACTGTAAAATTTTAAATAAGTGATTTGTTTAACGTTTGATTATTAAAGCCTGGTCGACGTAAAACATAAGCTAAGATGTTGGTATTATTACTTGCAGTGTATAAAGAAAACTCGAACTTATAATGTACCATAAATCATTTTAAAGATTTACGATGTGAAAATCAAAATCTTTTTTTTTTGAACGAAACAAAGTGTATTATAACCATCCATGAAGAAAAGGGTAAAAACTTACATGTTACATTAATGATAATATCTCTGCTTGTAATATCAGCTCTACTAGATCGAGTCCACACTTCACAAAACAGGCGTAGGTTATTAGCCGTCCTGTTTAATCTTAAGTCTAGTACACTTTTAACTGATTTGAGGCCATATTCACCATTAACGTAATTGTTGGTTGAAAACTGTGTCAGATTTTGTACGACCTGTCCTGTTCTATTACGGAGATACCACTGTACTCTTGGGTCAGGTCTACATGGTGATGTTGTACATGTAATGATTTTTGTCTGATTCTCCTTTATATAATCCCAATCTTCATTTTTCTTTAATGTTAGACTTACAGCAGGAACTGTAATTAAAAAAAACTTTCTTAGGCTAGTCTCCCCGTACATTTAATCAAAGATGTTATATTTTCGATCCTTGAAGATCGTTCAGCACGACATAATTGTTGTGTATACATGTTATGTGTTATTTTTAGTTTCTTCTATTTGGTCTTTTTCAACTTGGGTGGTTCCAGTATTCCTACTTGAATACTGTCTAATCATCCTTAGGATATGTTGCCTGCTTTTTTAATTGTCTTTTGACGTCTTATCTGTGATATGCAGGCTTCATAACCTCAGATCCCCTTTCAAAATTCCATTTTATTTAGTTCCGCCCATTGTTTTCTCGTTTAGGAAAAGATGATAATAATTCAACATAAATGGTTAAATTGAAATTAAGCAAAAAATGCCATTATTTTTAATAAACCCACAACATTGGTAGAAAATTATCGTACAATAAACGATCCCTAACTTCAGTATGTCAACCAATAACAATATAGTATAATGTGAATATTTTTGGACTGGCGTTTTAAATTAAGCCATGATAGATAACCGTATTTGCGAGATTGTGAGGTATATTCCCTTTGGAAATACTAAGACAACCTGCCGGAAACCTAAACTTTTTCATGTCAGCATTCGCATTCTCAAGTAATTTCAACAGACATACTTTTACAAAGCTACTTCGCATCAACTTTCCGTGCTTTACTACCGTAGTCAATTTGCTTATTTACTGAACGTTTTGATTGTTTGTTTGTTTTATTGGGTTTTACGTCATACCGAAACAGTTATGGTCATATGGTGACGCTCCAGCTTTACTGGTGGAGGAAGACCTCAGGTGCCCCTCCGTGCACTATTTCAGGCACGAACCTGAGTAAAACTACCTTCGTTCCGTAAACTAGCTGTCGGGATTTGAATCCACAGCGGTGAGGGGCAATTGGTTTTTATAGTATGGCTATCACATTGGAGTAGTATTAGAGTGACACCATTTGTAACATTCGACTTCCCAGGCTTTTCAAAACATGTACATTACTATATAATGTTGTGTTTTTTATCACTAACTTATTACATTTGATATGCACCAGGAATATATGACAATTATGTTAATAGATAAAACAATATTAAGTTCATAATTTTCCCATTCATCTTAAAGCAGTGTAAAGTGTATTACTGTCTATGCTTATTAGGCTGATAAAATTGCTGACGGAAACATAACGTAGTGTTACGAGCCAGGCGTAACTAGAAAGAAAAGCCAGCAACAAACTTGTAACAATATAACAAATTTATTACAGAAAAATATTAAAGAAAAATAAAATAACAATTACGTTTACAAATACCTGAAGTCCAAATAAAAGTGAAAATCTTAAATGTCTAGTCTGATCCTGGAATGATCCTTTTTGAATAACACAGTTAAATCCAAGTTAAATCCAAGAACACTTTAGAATAAATTCCCACAATAAAATCCACAAGAATAATTTATTTTAAAATCCAAGCTCCAATAAATCACTTAATATCCAAGTTGAAGAATACTCCAAATATATTGATGACTTAAAAGCTCACTGATGACTTAAAAGGTAACTGATGACTTAAAGTTAAGATTAATGAAAAATGTCTCCTTATATATTAACTAAGAAGTTTCCAGAAAGGTCTATTATGTTCTCAAGTAATCATAATCTAGCAACTTCAACAATAAAGATCATTCCAGAAGTTTCTATCTAAATATAATGCATGAGTTTTCTACAACAGTTAAGAACCTTCTAGTACATACATGTAGTTTATGTTCTAAAAATAGAACAATGATAATATTGGAAAAACCAACTGGTCAGATACAAACTATATACATGTAATATGTTGCATACATAACACTTCCCCTCTTCAAGAAAAAGAAATATGAATGAAATGAATATTTCTTTTACATAAATCCAAACAATGTAACTTACAAATAACATAGGAGAAATGTTAAACAATTTTATACATTCATTCATATATATGTGTATTACAAACAATAGTAAACAACAACAAAAAAAATCAATCATATCATATACATGATTAATTTAAAATACTGCAAATAAGAGTTTTAGACACGTGAAAGTGCATCAGGGATCAAATTATCTTTCCCTTTAATGTGTCTAATGTCAAGACTATATTCTTGCAAAAATAAACTCCACCTCATCAACCTTTGATTTTTGTTTTTAAGTTTATGCAAGAAAGTGAGGGGATTGTGATCACTAAAGACAACAACAGGCAACTTTGAAGAAGTTAGATAAACTTCAAAATGCTGAATAGCAAGAATAAGAGCAAGGCATTCTTTCTCTATAGTAGAGTAATTTTTCTGATGTTCATTAAACTTTTTAGAAAAGTAACAAACAGGATGGTCAACACCATTGTTGTCTTCTTGGATCAATACACTTCCAGCACCTATGTCACTAGCATCTACAGCTAACTTAAAGTTTTTATTAAAATCTGGTGCCAAGAGAACTGGTGCACTCTTAAGTATGGCTTTAAGGCTGTCAAATGCCATTTGACACTTGTCATTCCAAATTGACAAATTTGTCAATGGTTCTGCAATTACCGAAAAATTATTACAAAATTTACGATAATACCCTGCCATACCAAGAAATCGCATCAGTTGTCTTTTACAAGTAGGCACAGGAAATTCAGAGATAGCTTTGACCTTAGCTTCAATTGGTTTTACTTTACCCTGTCCCACTACATGTCCTAGAAATGTTAAAATTGCATGACAAAATTCACTTTTTGCAAGATTAACTGTCAATTTAGCATCACTAAGTCGGTCGAAGAATGCTCTTATAGTTTTGAGATGTTCCTCCCATTCATCAGAGTAGATGATTGCGTCATCAATGTATGCGTCACATCCGCGTAGACCAGATATTACCATGTTTATAAGTCTCTGAAATGTTGCTGGTGAGTTTTTCATACCAAATGGCATGACTTCAAGCCGTCTGGTGTTACAAAGGCTGATATTTCTTTAGCTCTATCAGTAAGTGGAACTTGCCAGAAGCCTTTTAGAAGATCGAACTTTGTTACATACTTTGCTTTTCCAATTTTGTCAATACAGTCATCAATTCTTGGTATAGGAAATGAATCAGTTTTTGTTACAGAGTTCATTTTACGATAATCTGTACACATTCTATATGTTCCATTTGATTTCGGTACAAGAATACATGGAGAGCTGTAACTGCTTTGACTTGGTTCAATAAAGTCATTATCCAATAAATACTGAACTTCTTGTCTTAGGTACTTTTGTTTTATAGGATTCGTTCTATATGGATGTTGTTTTATTGGTTCAGAGTTTTCAAGAATGACATCATGATGTATTTTATCAGTCCGTGTGGGAATATCAGGAAATAAGTGTTCATATTCATAAATAAGCTGTTTCAGTTCATCTCGTTTCGACGGTTCTAAGTGAGCAAGTTTTTCATCCAGATTTTTCAGAATATCAGAGTTTTCAAGCTTTGCTGAACCAGGATCAGACTTTTCAAAATTTTCATAACTATTAGATTCAACTGAACATTGATTTTGTGGAACAGACTTTACAAAAGATATAGGTTTACTAATTTCGCTATCTCTGTCAAAATATTCTTTTAACATATTTATGTGACACATTTGTTTTTGCTTTCGCCTCCCAGGAGTATTGATAATATAATTAAGGTCACTGACTTTCTTCTCAATAGTATAAGGACCAAAGTATCTTGCCTGTAATGGTTTTCCAGGTATAGGTAAAAGAGCAAGTACTCTATCACCAGGGTTCAAACTTCTTTCCTGAGCATTCTCATCATACCTTGATTTCATTTTGCTTTGTGTTGATTTTAAATTAACCCTAGCTAACTCACATGCATTAGTCAACCTATTTCGAAAATCCGATACATACTGAAGCAAATTTAAAGAAATGTCATCTTCAGACAGGAATTTCTCTTTTAGAAGTTTTAAGGGTCCTCTGACAGTGTGACCAAATACTAATTCAAAAGGGCTGAAGCCAAGAGATTCCTGAACAGATTCTCTTACAGCAAATAACAATAAATGGATGCCTTCATCCCAGTCTTTTTCAGTGTCAAAACAATATGACCTAATCATATTTTTCAGAGTCTGGTGAAATCTTTCTAATGCACCTTGACTTTCAGGATGATAGGCTGAAGACCTATATTGAGTAATTCCTAATTCATGCATGACCTGCTGGAAAATACCAGACATAAAATTTGACCCTTGATCAGACTGTACTGATTTAGGTAAACCAACAAAAGTGAAAAATTTCACAAGAGCCTTAACAATAGTTTTGGCTTTAATATTCCTTAAAGGAATAGCTTCAGGGAAGCGCGTAGAAGCACACATAATAGTTAATAAGTACTGAGAACCTGATTTAGTTTTTGGTAATGGACCTACACAGTCAATAATAACTCTACTAAAAGGTTCTTCAAATGCAGGAATAGGCTGTAAATGAGCTTTAGGTATTGTCTGATTAGGTTTGCCAACCATCTGACAAGTATGACATGATTTACAGTACCTAGATACATCTGCTTTAAGGCCAGGCCAATAAAAATGATTGAGAATTTTATGGTAGGTTTTATTAACACCTAAATGACCTGCCATGGGTGTTTCATGAGCCAAGCTTAATATTTCCTGGCGATATGATTTAGGGACCACAATTTGGTGATTAACAGTCCACTCCTCTTCAGCAGGGACATCGGGCGGTCGCCATTTTCTCATTAAAATCCCATTCTTTTCATAATAACAAACAGGGACTTGTAAAGCTTCATCTTCACTAAAAGCCTTTTGAAAAAGGACTGAAATCTCAGGATCATTTTGTTGTTCCTGGATAAGCTGTGACCTTGACAGCATGTCACGACCTTGATCTTCAGATCTTGGTGTAGAAAAATCAGATATTGAAAAATCTGTCTGAGTTTCAGGCAGAGTAGGAGTAAGAGAAAAATTCATTTCATTATCAAAAGACTGACCTATAAAAGTATCAGCTAAGTCAATATCTGAACAATACGAGGGCTGTTCAAAAAGTTCGTGGACTGCGGCTCTACTGTTCACATCTTTTAATTTGCGTATATGATTTTACAAGAGTCATATATGAACCTATGTCCTTAATAAACAGTGAAAAAATCAATACAATATGTATACAAATAAAAATTCTGTGACAGTTACAAATCACAAGGGGTGCACAATCCGGCGCACGCTGATGATGAAACAAAATGACGTTCGTGACGTCGCAATATAAATGAAACATTTTACCAGCGTCATTGTTTCTGAAAGTACTCTTTTTAGTGTTCAATATCTGCGGATCATATACCAAAACCATTTTTCTGTTTGCGATGATGACCCGAGATATAAAGTGGTCATCTATTCGCTCCATTCTTCGTATAAAGGTCCGAGTGCTGCATACTTTCCACTCTTTATCGGGATTTTTGAGTAATTTAGACACTAAACGGACAGTGTTATTAAGTTAATTCAATTGTTGATTGATAGTATCAATTTGAAACCGCCCTTGTCCGATCTTTAAACAATATGATTATCGATGATAAAGAAAATATTTTATCAACTGACAATTATTCTATGCGGTAATCTACTGAACACCGGCTAGCATCAATTATCAAACAGACCGGGGTAAATACAGGAAAAACAAAAAATAACTACAAGTATTTATTGTAAATACGCATATATCCTGATGAATGAAATATAATTTTATTTTAATTAAATTAAATTGTTTTGTCAGAATTGAATGCATAGACCCGATGCAGAAATTAAACATGTCGGACATCTCGCAAAACTTGCATATGCCTGAACTTCTGTAAATCTTTTGCAATTGACGTTACAAACGTCCCAACAATTTGCCGCTAAAATTGTTCGTCGCCCTTTCTGTCTGTGAGCATGTATTTGCCGTATTTGAATCGCTTGCGCGACCTTAAACCAAGAGATTTGCCCGCCAACTCATTTATCTTCGTTAATTTAATCACCTCATAAAAATATAAAGGGGTATCCTACATTTATTGGTAAAAATTTCCGAAAGAGCGAATTTCTAGTTTTTGAACGGGGTTTATACTTCCCAACTTACCCGTCTGTCTACTGCTGCTCAAAACTTGTTTGTTCAGCTATTCAACGTCCAAACGACGCCAAAAGTCAGATTTATGTCATTTAAATATTAATAGATGATTACTTGTATTTAACTTCATAAAACAATCATTTAATTTGTTTCAACATTTGTTTATATTTAAACATTATATGAAAATTTCGACGTGCGCCGATGTTGCGTTGCCATGGTTATTAAAGTGCACATAACTCGTAAAGGAAATAAAAGTTAACAATAAAAGTAAATCTTACTTTTGAAATTAAAGACACTCTTTCGATTCATATCCACTAAGGGTGTTTTTATGAACCAAGTAAAAAATGACAGCAAAAATCCACGAACTTTTTGAACATACCTCGTAATTATCTTCTTGAATGGCCTTCTTAGCCATAGCTCGAGTAACTGCACACGAAGGATAAAGGTCAGGAATTTCCTGCTCAATGGGGTCAGGTATCTGATCCACACAAGGAGTGTCAGTTACAAGTGGATTAACCACTACCTTATCTCCAGCTAAGTCATTACCTAACAATAAATGAACACCTTAAAAGGGTAAGAAAGATCTTATACCTACAGCCACCGGCCCAGTTACCAAATCTGAGGACAAATAAATATTATGGAGAGGGACATTAAAAAAACCACACTCTACACCCTGAATAAGGACACTAGATCCAGAAGAAGTCTTCTCAGAAAAAGGCAGTGTATCTGCTAAAATAAGAGATTGAGAAGCTCCTGTGTCTCTTAAAATTGTAATAGGAGTAGGTGGGCAAGTATCACCAATAAGTGACACGGAACCTTCCGAAAGGAATGGTTCATAAATCTCCATTATAGAATCAGACTTGGGTTCTTTGACCTTCAAAATTGCATTGTTATCGATACAAGACTGAGGTTCAGACCTTGAAGTGGTAAGACCTGTGAGTTTGGCCTCATTACGTTGCTGTTGCCTCCTTTTTAAGGTAAAGCAATCAGAAATAAGATGTCCAGTTTTCTTGCAATAATTGCATGTAGGACGAGATAAGGGACTATGACCTTTATGTTCATCAGATGACTTTGGTTTGGGAGTATTTGACTGACTAGATAAGCCAGATATATTACCAGAACTGAACTTGGAATTAAAATGTGAGGGTGTGAACTTCACTTTATTTATAAATGAGACTTTGTGGGTTAAAGAATAATCATCAGCTAGACGGGCAGCTTCTTCTAAAGTTTCTACCTGTTTTTCATCTAGGAAAGATTTAACATCTGAGTGAATACAACGTTTAAACTCTTCAACTAACATGAGCTGTCTGAGCTTTTCATGATTTTTATTTATTTTCTTAGATAGACACCACCGATCAAAAAGTTGTTCTTTTTCTCTTGCAAATTCGACATGGGTTTGACCAATTTCTTTCTTAGAATTTCTGAATTTTTGCCTGTAGGCCTCTGGTACTAACTCATAACCTTTCAGAATTAATTCTTTTACATTATCATAATTAGAGCTTTGTTCAACAGTAAGTTGTGTATAGATTTCACGAGCTTTACCAGTTAAGACGCTCTGTAAAAGTAATGTCCAGTGCTCTCTTGGCCATTTTAAATTTTCAGCAACCTTTTCAAAATGAAGAAAATACTTATCAACTTCTTTTTCTTGGAAAGGTGGAACAAGCCTAATATTTTTAGTGACATCAAATTTTGAATTTATTCTATGTTCAAACTGATTTGCTCTCTCTTTGATTTCTAATTCTCTCATTTTTAACTGAAATTCTCTCTCTTCTCTTTCTTTTTCAAACTGCCTTTCCCTTTCTTTTTCTTCCCTTTCTTTTTCTAACTGTAACTGCCTTTCTTCCCTTTCTTTTTCTAACTGTAACTGCCTTTCTTCCCTTTCTTTTTCTAACTGTAACTGCCTTTCTTCCCTTTCTTTTTCTAACTGTAACTGCCTTTCTTCCCTTTCTTTGTCTAACTGTAACTGCCTTTCTTCCCTTTCTTTTTCTAATTTCATTTTTTCTAATTCAAATTTAAATTGAAGTTCAAGCTCTTTTATCTTAATTTCTGGATTTGTTTCAACAATCAGAGAAAGTGCATCTTGTCCAAAAATATCTTCATCCACAAAATAATGAATCAGAAGATTTTTAATTTCTTGTTTACGCATTGAAGATTTAATTTCTGATAAATTATACTTTTTTGCAAGATCGAGCAAATCAGTTTTCTTAGCCAAATCTAATACCTCCTGGGAAGGTTCAGCTACAAACTTTTCTAAATTAAAAGACATGACTGCTTGTTGCTGGTTTTAAACTCAGAAAGTGATGTGTTTCAAAAATTTCAAAAATAAAAGGTACACTTAATAGAACAACTATGATATCAACTCAGATGAGTAAATACGGTAATAATAAAATGTAAAATAAACGGTAATAATTTCCAATAATGTAGCCAAAAAGAAATATTCAAATCCCGGACGAGCCCCCAATTTCTGTTACGAGCCAGGCGTAACTAGAAAGAAAAGCCAGCAACAAACTTGTAACAATATAACAAATTTATTACAGAAAAATATTAAAGAAAAATAAAATAACAAATTACGTTTACAAATACCTGAAGTCCAAATAAAAGTGAAAATCTTAAATGTCTAGTCTGATCCTGGAATGATCCTTTTTGAATAACACAGTTAAATCCAAGTTAAATCCAAGAACACTTTAGAATAAATTCCCACAATAAAATCCACAAGAATAATTTATTTTAAAATCCAAGCTCCAATAAATCACTTAATATCCAAGTTGAAGAATACTCCAAATATATTGATGACTTAAAAGATCACTGATGACTTAAAAGGTAACTGATGACTTAAAGTTAAGATTAATGAAAAATGTCTCCTAATATATTAACTAAGAAGTTTCCAGAAAGGTCTATTATGTTCTCAAGTAATCATAATCTAGCAACTTCAACAATAAAGATCATTCCAGAAGTTTCTATCTAAATATAATGCATGAGTTTTCTACAACAGTTAAGAACTTTCTAGTACATACATGTAAGTTTATGTTCTAAAATAGAACAATGATAATATTGGAAAAACCAACTGGTCAGATTACAAACTATATACATGTAATATGTTGCATACATAACAGTAGCAATACAATTATTAGATAGTCATTCTGTACTTTTTACATTGGTTTATCGTTTGATTAAGTTTGTAATTAGTTCAAATTGTAATCGAAATATATATAAGTATATTTAATACAAAAAAAACGTAACACTCTTACAGTTTTGTAAGTTATAATAGTAAAATCATTAATTAAACAAGTAAGTAAACCAAGAATCTTCTATAATAAAAGTGAGTAAAACAATGACACAAAATTAAATACCTGATACGTGAATGACGACCTTATTACTTATATGAGATTGCGTCGCGAATGCTGTGTACTGTTCGTCGCAAGATACGCTGATAAGGCTCTTGTACTATATCCACAGGCGAGTACAGTCAACTCCATGGCTTTGTAGAAGAGCCGGGTCGATCCGTCTTCATAAGAGAAACAACCGAAATGATAGGTAGCTATTACCATTATCATTAGAGCACTCCGCTGCATAAATCAGCTATCCTAATAAGAAACCTAGATCAATAGCTGGGTCAATCAATATTGAGCGCGACGAGGCGTCATCAGGCGGTGTTTAGGTGCGTCTCCTGCGCGATTTTGTTTTGACGCTGAGTGCGCGATCTGGAATTTTGCTCGTGGACCACAGGGCCTGTGGGATAGCATACGCGGTTCACTTTGAGCGAGCGGAGCTAGGCACTGTATGAATTCTTCCGAGATATAATTTGACCTTGGTGTCCAGCTTTATTTCCATTGATTACGTATAAACTACTCTTGTACGAATATTGATATTTGGAGACGCAGACGTTTAAAAAAACAGTGATACAGATAAGGAAAATTGCGTGGAGAGAGAGGTTTAAACCTATTGAAATTTACTAGCCAATTTTGTTTTTTACGACAAAGAAGCTGTGAGAGTATTGGCGAACACATACCATCCAGCGGCGCCATGGACGGAGGATTTAATGTAAGCGAGCCCTACTTTCGAGCGCGGTGGATACAATCTCATAATCTGCAATATGATCATAGTTATGTTGACGGATGTTTACAAGGATAACACGAATGGCGCATCCAGTAGAGGACATGCGCTGTGTATGAACGAAGATCTGTCCTGAAATTAACACTACTGCCTTCTGTTCCGTTCAGCGTTGTAGAATGAATTAGCGGGAACGCAAGAAACTAGCAGGAATATGAGCACGATCATATTCACATAATCAAGGATAAAGCATTTTTTTCTTTTGCTACGTGACTGAAAATGAAAAACACCATTTTTCTAAGTTTGTATATATATATACAGTTATCACAGACTTGTTTGTTTATTAGATATGGTTATACATGAAACATCATTTAAAGCTGCTTGTTAAATGTTTTAAAGTATTTGCTGGCGGCTTTAAGTTGGGCATTTTGAAATTCAATCTCTTTTACCCTATTGTTGTTTATGTTATTGCATATTGTTCATAAAAGAGATAATAAACACGACGTGTTTATACATATATAATGACGCCCAAGTTTGGTACTGATCTTTACATGATTACAAACATGACCTGGGGGCTATTTCAAAGTTTATTTTATACTAATATAGAATTAAAAAAAAGTTGAGGATGTTATTTTGGTTTTCTATTATTGAATATCTTTTTGATTATCTGGAAATTTCTGCTTGATTATAATCCTTAAAGATAATAGATAAATTATGGCATGATGATGCAATTTGTAAAAGGGGACTCGGCTTATCATCCATTGTTGAACAATTTACAAGTTATCTCTAGCACTTAGTAGACACATATACTGCAATCGGATATAAGAGGAGATTTGAGTCAGTTTGTAAAACATAAGATATCGATAAAATACGGTTATTGTCTGTTATTGATTTTTAAGACAATTTCTACAGTTTTATGAAAAATTAATCCTTACATAGAATTTTCTAAATTTTGTGTATGAAGAGTAAAATTTAATGACGAATTTAAAATAAAAAGAAAAATATATGTTGACGTGTTGGATTTCTTGTAAAATGGCAGTTTCCTTGGTAACCGTATATCTAAAAACTGTCAAAATAGCTTAACTGTGTTATAACGAATAGAAAATGAAACACACAACGAGCATTGTTTTATGCAAATATAATCTTATCAAATGATTCTGTATGAAACAAATGATAATCTGAACATATTTCTTTAAAAAATGAGTTCTCCATGTTCCTCAACCGAACAAAAATGAGAAAAATAAACATGAATTATGAGAATAATTAGAGATATTGAAAAAAGTGTTTCATAGGATTTTCTAATTTTTTTGTATGTTGTGTAAAATTTAATGACAAATGCAAAAAGAAAAAGAAAAATATATGTTGGCGTGTTGGATTTTTTGAAAAATGGCAGTTTCCATGGTAACCGTATATCTCAAAATAGTCAAAATAGCCAAACTGTGTTATAATAATGTATAAAATAGCTTATTACACTCACAATAAACATAATTTTATACAAAGCTTGCTTTATCTTAGGGTTCTGTATAAAACAAACGATAATTGGAACATATTTCTTTAAAAAATAAGTTTTCATGCTTTTTAACTAAAAAAAATGAGAAAAATAAACATGAATTCTGTAAAAAATTAAAGCTATCAAGAAATTTCTTTCATAGAATTTTCTACATTATTGATATATAAAGTAACATTTGATGGTGGATTCAAAAATAGAAATAAAATATATATGTTGACGTGTTAGTTTTTTGAAAACGGGCAGTTTCCATGGTTACCGCATATGCCAACTGTCAAAATTACCACGCTTTCTTAAGAAATATCAGTGTTATACTAAATGTATTGTCAAATATACAACAAAAACATGTTGTAATAAAAATTTCTTTTTCTTTTGATGTTATATTATTAAGTAAATGATACTGAATATCTTTTTAAAACATATCTAGGGCCATATTATTTTTTTCACTCGACTAACATACCCGAACAGTAAGCAAGTATTCAGAAATTTACAAAGAAAATAATGAAATTTCTTAGATATTTATTTTGTTTTTTTTATTCAACACTCAATATATCATTTTAAACTTCTTTGCCCAGTTTTCTGCCAGTAATCAAGTCGCGACGCACTTTCGTCACTATACCACAAGTGGGTTGGGTAACGCGCGCAGAATTATCATCAATGCTGTCGCACTAATGCTTGGAGAAATCCTTTATGTGATGTTGTCTAAACGACTTCTTATTCTTTTGAACCGATCTCCTTTTGAACATTTAGAATTATCTATCCTGTATTATTTACTCATTATTTGCTTATAGCCGAAATTTAAACACTTATCCGAATACTATTCAACTTCACCTTCATTTGAAGAGTAATTATGCGTGATTATCTTTCTTGGAAGCGCATAACGATGCGCACAGAAAACTACCGAAAACGTCTTTAATAAAACATACCATAGCCAAAGGTAACCAATATGAAAACAAAACAAGTCGAGGCTCTTCGTGCATTCATTCCACACAACATTGAGCATTCCTGAAATTGTATCTGGGATTCAATATGTTTTTCATCAGCGAAATTACGCCTAATATGTTTTCTGAAGTAATTATTTGTTCGCCTACAAGATGTATTTTATATGCATTTTGTGAAATTGAATAATTTGGAAATTATGTTCCAAAGTTTTTGGCTTGAGCGAAATTTCTTTTAGTTATAAGTACTGAATAATATCATAAGTACTAAATAATATCAAAGCCCTGGACTATACAGACTTTTACAAAATGATATTAAAAATATTTAATTGTGGATGCAAATTATGCATGGCATTTAACTATTTGACCAACATTTACCAAATGCATGCGCATTCTATTTACTTTTTGTTAACATCGGCACATATGTAAATACTAACCGAGTTACAACCAAAGAAACCAAGATACAGATTTACTTCTAATACTTTGTGATAAGATGTTGTTAAAGGGTTATAACTTTAAACAATTATGTAGGATACTTTTAAATATAAGATACAACTTAATATATTATGACAATTATTCGGGAGTTATTTAAGCTTAACATTTTTAAATGACACTATTTCAAAGAATAACAACAATGTACAACCTGGTTAAATCCTTTTTGTCACTTATACTCATACAACAACAACAATAACAAATAAATTGCCATTAGTTAAAAAGTAGTCTGTACCATTTTAGAAATGGTAATAAACATCGATTTTTGTCAAAAATATATGTAACAAATAAAAGAGCATAGTTATCTAAATTATAATTGTAGTTAATTTAAACGAGTATCTGTTAGGGTTCAAAAATAGAAAGAGGGTGAGTTCAGAAAACCTGGCAGATGTTATCACTTTTAATGAGACGTCGCTATATCTTTAATGATAATTATCTACATACAATTGCAGGTGTTCTTGTGCCATAATGGAGGTTTAGCATAGTTTTATTTTAAGCTGTAAATATATACTTTTTATTCAATTCTCTATTAACCTTCTTATTTAAAGATTTAACAAAAAACTTAACAATAAGCATATATTAAAGGAGCAATAAATCGAACATACAGTTCACTTCAAGAAGGGATTGAACCTTACTAAATAGGTATACTATTTAGAAAAAAATAAGTTTAATAAATCGAATGTATTCTAAATTTTTAGTCGAATTATAAAAGTTTTTTAAAGTACGGACTAGTTTGCTAACTATTTAATATAAAAAATTATATTGAATTGGTATAGGTTAATCTTTGAACCATTAGTAAATATTTACTTACTTTTAAAGGTGTCCTGATTGATAAAATCACAGGTAGTGTTATACATTATACATACGATTTCAAAACTTCCTGGTGTAGACGTTCTGTGTAAACAATATTTAACATTCTATACCACAATCGATAAATGGTAGGTCATAACGTGATAAATGACATAGTTTACAGCGTCCATTTTGAAATAAGGAGTTGCTTTGTTCATATATAAATCAAAATGATGTCGTCAATGACCCATAAATTAAATCTTTACATCCTTAAACACTACACCATGTCATGTAAAATCCGTATGATGAAAATGATAAAACAGTTTATATTGATTAAAAGATGACCTGCACAACTTCTATGTTAATTAAAAAAAATCTTCTTCGTAAAATAGGTCATTTCTGTTTGACTTATAATATGTGTATTGTACTTTGAATATATAACATGATAATACATGGTGATATCTAAAAGTTTCTAATAAATGGCTTGCAGGTGGTCTTGTGCCAAAATGGAGGTTAGCATAGTTTTATTTTAAGCTGTAAATATATACTTTTTATTCAATTCTCTATCAACCTCCTTATTTAAAGATTTAACAAAAACTCCACCCTTTAATGGATGCGAAAGGATTTTCCTCTCGGGTACGAAACAGGGCTTGTCTCCAGTCATCTCCATCAAGACTCAGTTTTGAAGCCGTAAATGATGATGAAGTACGTCTGTGCTATTTCTGCTAATTATTTTTTACGAATTCAATGAATTTGGTAATAAGTCTACTCACATATAGATACAGTAAATAAAACATCATACTGACACTGTCATAGTGTAATGCAAACTGTTAACTATTATCTTCTAGTAAAACACATAGCATATTCATACTGTGTCAGTATAGTATAATATGAGTTTTGAATACGTCTGCTCACGCGGTCTGAATATAGCATAAATTCCGTCATCTGTTAGGAATTATACAAAAATGTGTGTCCATAGCTTCTTTACCTAAATAGCGGTAAAGTATTAAGTTTTGAGTTTAATCAATTTGTGCAGTAGACAAATTTAATTGTTGAAGTTTAAAAGCGTTTATATGATTAAGTTGTTTTTGAATATAAATAGCGTTGAATTATCAAGTTTATGTTTTGCATATCATTCGGTAGTGTAATTAATTTATTCATATTCGTTTAGATAATTTAAATACAATTGGTAAATTAGCATAACTCAAATATTTAGCATGATTTATTTAAATCATAGGAAGCACTGAGGAGCTGTACTTATCTGGGTTGCGCTGAAATTGTTTTTCCTGAAGGTTCTGTGAAACGGGTTATACCAACGCTTCAAAGTTAAGTCGGGTACATTGACATCCATTAAGTTGCTCCTTTCCGCTTCTGGTTCGAATCCAGCTTTGGACTTAGGATTATTCATGTTATATTTCATTTATATCCTATCATTATAAAGAAGGTCGTTTATTCAAATCAGATTAACGCTTGTGCCTTGTTTTATTTTAGTGCACGAACAGGCATCTTTCTGCACCATGTTGTATTGTCACCGTACGATGTTTACAGTATCAGGAGACTAAAAATAAAACAAAACATATTTTCTACGCCGTATCAACTTAGAAATTGAACTTTAATAATATTTTCAGTAAGTAATGCTTTGTCACAAAACAAGCTTATTGCCGATTGTGTGACGAAATTCACAGCGACGTCCTCTATTGTATTTCTTATGTACTGTATTTCAGGCACAAAGAGCTCTCAAGTAGAACTAGCTAGTATAATAGCTTTGTCAAATGCAGTATCCGGTCATGCTTACGCCGTTCGAGCCTACAGCAATGATAAACAATTGGGTTGAATCAACGACTTTGACCCCGCTGCCGAGAACTTCCCGCGACGCTTGTAGTTTTTAGTAAATGAGTTAAGCAAACAATTTAAACAAAGAAATATATTACCTATATTAATGACATTGTAACCTTTTAAAACCTAATGAATGATTTATGGGCCGGTAGTAATAATGTAGGAGCTAAATACGAGTAGCGCGCTTACTGGTACGTTTACGGGTTGCAAAGTACACATTTATTAAAGCATAATTTTAAGAATTTACATCAAGGACGTTTCGATATATTGTTAAAATCGCATTATACACATTGGAATCTAAATAAGACGCAATTTCAATAAATTAGCCTTATTTAAAAAAGTCCAAAATATTATCGTTTTTTTTAAAGTTGCCAATTATCGATTTAAGAATGCACCAACTTAGCAAACTATGTCCTTCCTTTGGGGAGGTAATATTTTATTTTACAAAATAAAAAAGCACTTACATTACAACGAACAAAGATCGATATGAATCAATAGCATTATATTTCAACTGTGTGTGATAAATTATTATAAAAGCTTCAATTATATTTAAGTCTTAAACAGGTTATACACTGTCAAATTATCAATCAATGTAAAAAATGTGAAAGAGAAGATCAACAAGGAAGGCCACCATTCAAAGGCACGCAATCATTCTAAAACCGGCCCAATATTGAGGATTCGATTATTACAAATTTAAATTGAAGCGACTAAATTTATAGGAAGGAATTTATGCGTAGTTTTCTTGTTAAAATTAACGAATAATGTGAAATAGAAATTGTTAAAAGGTAACAAATTGTTTATTTTGTCTTGATCGTATGTGTTGAATTAATTAAAATGTTAACTTACTTATTTAAAACATAATGTAAAATCAATTTATTTTGTTAGTTCTCCTTTTTTTCTCTTTTTTTTTCAGATTACGACAACGTTTATATAGATAAATGGGCTTACATCTTATTACACGTATGTTTATTTTAAATACCATTATTTGAAGCTTATGACTTTAAATCAATGTACTAGCTAAATGGCTTCCATCTGTTTTATATCAGCTAACAATAAGATTTTCATATACCAACTGTTAAAGTGAAGTCTCCGGAATGTTTAAATCCTAAGATGGCCCAAAAAGGGTTAATATTCTGGTTCGGTATGAATAATTATACACTTAAAAACACGTACAACA
Organism: Ruditapes philippinarum; assembly: GCF_026571515.1. Lineage (NCBI taxonomy): Eukaryota > Metazoa > Mollusca > Bivalvia > Venerida > Veneridae > Ruditapes > Ruditapes philippinarum. Next base: position 62,498 of record NW_026856486.1, read on the forward strand.
TGGGCTATATTCTGATATTGTCGTTTGTGATTAAACCGAAAAAAAATCAGTCATTAAGTTCTTCCGCTTTTGAAGTAAAAAAAATTATATATATTGCAGGAAGACAATATTCCTGTTTTGATATTTGAAAGAGTACTCATGTTTGTGGTTTCATGTTTCTTCAAATGAACATCGATTAAAATAAGTCTTTGCGTGCATGCTTTGGTTGAAAAAATCGATTATTGCTTTAACCATTATTCAAAAACGGTTTCATTATCACAGGCGAAATAGATATATAAAGAGAAAACCATGCTAGTATCTCACATTACAAAATTTATTTGGTAAGGCTAAAAAATAAAAATTGAAAAAGGCTCTACCAAGCCTTTCATTTTATTCGTGCCGAACTTAGTAAATTTTATAACATCAGACAATTGTTTGGTATTCTGTGTATCGTGTTTGCAATTTTAATATGCGTTTCTGAGCGCATAAATATGCAAGGGATCATATCTGTAAGAAATATTTCAAAATGTTTTAGTCATATGTAAGATAATTATTTAAAATTTCTTTTCGATTCAAAGTTTATCAATTAAATATTTTCAAACAAGTAAGAGTAAAAAATATGCAATTCTCTTAGTTTCAATTTCAATATGTATTGATGAGATAAGTGATGGAATGTATCGGGCGTGCATTTTTTTCAACATAAATCAATATACAGACATTGTCGATATTATATACATCTATGTATCATCTTTTTTTATAAACTTTGGGAAATCAGTTTAACAGTAAGAAATTTCTTCTTAAATGTTTAATGCCTGTATCTATATCCGTTGACCTGCAGTTCCACGAAGCATACATACAAGTAAACGGATTATATAAAGTGTATATTTGTATTATGTGACATTATTGTTGTCTGACGAATGCACGTAGATGAGATGATCGTATTATAAGTTTAAAGAGAGCTGTAAGAGACTCGTTTTATTTTCGAGTGAAGAAACTCACGTAAAAATTTACCGAAAATAATTGCATAATAATGTATCTCTATCATTAGTTATTTCAGAAAAAATTGTCAAATTCTTTCTTCAAGTTGATATATTAGCTCGATCAATGTGACTTATAGTCGCAGATTAAATACTGACACTGATATTAAATAAAGGAATTTAAATGAGTGTAGGTTCAATACTAGATTAATTGAACTCGTTGAATAAAAACAAAGAAAGTTTCACAATAGTTTTTTTATTCAACTAGTGCAATAAATTCAATAATGAATCAAAGTGAATATAATATTCAATTTGTTACATATTCAGAATTATAACTTTTATAAGATCGTTTTTTACCACATAAACAATGGCATATGAGTGCTATAAATCGAGGATATTGACTGAGTGTAAATTCAATGATTGATTAATTGAACGACTTGAATTAAGTTCTATTATGCGGGCTTCTGGATGGTATTATATTGCTTTATTCAACTAGTTAAATAAAGTAAATGTAGAATCTACACGAATACAATATTCTTTTTAGCACCGCATATTTAGAAAAAAAAACGGTACACAGTTAAACAAATGAATTAGTCGTTGTTTGTTCGCCTAATGCCCCGGTCACATATTCACGGATAATGCCACGGAAAAGCTACGGTCTAATCATTTACGGATTACTACGGAAATGTGAAATTCCGTAGTCCGCTACGGTTCCAGTACGGACACACAACGGTATGAGTACGGAGTCCGACGGATTTACCACCAAAAGCCCCCGGAGAGACACGGATTGTTACGGACCGACACGGTTTGATACGGAGCGACACGAATCAGGACGGACGCACTACGATACACTACGGTCTGCTACGGTATAAGCACGGGTTAGTACGAATAAGTACGGTCTGATACGGAGAAGAACGAATTGATACGGAGAAGAACGAATTGCCACGGATCTATACGGACCTAATACATCCGTCCACAACCTCTTGCATGCTCATTTTCAAAATGCCTCGCAAGAAAAGAACACCTAGAAAACGAATTGCAGAGTTCAATGATTTTGGCGGAGAGGATTCGGCCTAATCGCGTCCGACCCCCGAGACACATCAGGTCCGATTAAAGTGAATTTCTTGAAGGACGCTGGATCCTCAACAAGTTCGGCCATGAGAGCCTCATACAAAACATGAAGCGGTCTTCTCTAGTCCACCATCTCGTCTGTCTTCTCTTACCTGATTAGATATGGACTAGTAATCATTACTGAAAAATGTTGACCAATACTGCTTCTCTTTTAATTTTAAGATTTGCTGTTTATTTAACAATTACATTAATTAATGTTAATGTTTTAAAAATATGTAAAAAGCTTGTTAATTAATCTTATTATCACCAAAGGGCCAGCGTCCGAGACTTATGAGACACTTCGTTTTATGTACATATTTACTCCAATTTCACGATTCAATGTTTGTAAAATATGTAACATTAAATGTTATGCTATTACTTATGAATTATAGTACGATATTAACATAAATTTAACTTCTATGCATGTCATCAAGCAGCTTGACCACTGCCTCCGCATTCCGAACCATTTCAATAAAGTTGCAGCCAGTAAATGGCAATTATCATTTATTGAATGTTCCTGCAAATATGTCTGTTTTTAACATGAAGATAGTATTTATACCCTTAAAAAGGTACATGATACTTAATTCATCCGTACTAAACAGTGGCGGACCGTACCATCCGTACCATTTCGTATTGCAACGCAATAAACCGTATAAGACCGTGCTAATCCTTGCCTCTCCGTAGTACAACGTACTACGATCGTGGCTTTCCGTGACAATGTCGTATTAATCCGTATTAAAATCGTAGCTTATACGTAGGGTAACCGTACAAATACGTAATTCTCCGTACCAAAATGTGGAAATCCTTGACAAGTTGGTGGACTACGAATCAGTACGGACTAGTACGGTTATTGTACAGACCAGTACGTATCAGTACTGATTAATACGGACTAGCAGGGATACGCTACGGTTGATTTTTCCGTAGCAAATTTTTGTGCATGTTCAAAAATTGTCAAGGATCGCTACGGATATACAAGGACTACTACGATTGATTACGGTTACAACACGGAGAGCTACTGACCAGTACGGGTAGCTACGGACGATGCGGAAATTTAGTCGTGGCTCTTCCGTGGACGTATTTCGTGAATATGTGACCGGGGTATAAAGTTTAACGCTAACATTAGCGCGTGTAATATCATTATTATTATTATATGGGCTAATTAGACCCCTGTAATGTAGATTAAGCTATTAAATAAAATAAAAACACATTACATTAATTAGATGAAATAATTGTCAAGTATTTCATTTGTACTATAATGATGACACTAAGACAATAACTACATGTATATGATCATCAATTAAATCATTAAGGGAACTTTTTTTATACGAACGTATCTATATGTAAAGTTATAGCCGACTATCTTTTTACAATATATCCGATTTGAATAAAGGATAACCGTATTAATAATAATTATTTTTTTGGCAATCACAACCTTAAGTATAAACTTGTGTTTATGATTTAAATGTAAAATAATCGATGTCGACATTTACGACAGCCGATTTATTAGCTCGCTTTTTAAAATCATAAGCCAAAAATAAATACATAATTATAAGTGTATACAAACTGCATCAGAAAAAATGACTTTTGAAGTTTGTTTAAATGTTACATGCAGGTATCCTTTAATGCATATACATTGTATCTGACATATGTTGTCAATTGTTCATTACCTTATAGTGCTCGGCGGTTGTCAAACCTTAATACTTGAACAGTATGAAGTGTATCAATAGCAGCTTGAAAAAAAAACGATGTTATTTTAATATTCTGAATTTATTAAACATAGTGGAATGCAGAAAAGGTATGCAAATATGATGCGAAAGCAACTGATTTTAGCGTGACATTCTGCATTATTTCATGAAAAAAATTAGAATTATGCGTTAAATTCTTTTTCCACAGCAGCAGCGTTTTAAAGTAATGCCTCCCAAGCGGCGCATGACGTCAGAAAATGATATTGTTATGCGTGTTGTTGTTAATGTCCTTTTATCGGTAGTAACATTATGGAATAGTTAACTGGGGTAAATGAAGTACAGTAACTGTTATAATTATTATTAATTTAAAGCATAAACCTATCTCATTCTTATGAGTTTTTTTCCCATTGAATTCGAATTATTTGCCAGACCTGACCATGTAATTCGGAGCTACACATCTAATGCCAGTCAGATGTTGTTGCTAATTGTGCATGCTCTGTGATTTTGAAATGCATGAAAGAACTTATGTTGAAATTTACTGTCATATCATCATTTTCATGGTATTATTAATTGTTTAATTTCAGAGTCACCATGAATTCTGTAACTAAGACGATTTTACTCTTTCACTTTTTTCTAAGTGTAATCGGTGAGTACGAGGTTTCATTATTTATTTTAACAAGAAAATAATTATGAAAACAAATTGTGATGCATTCATTTTAATATATTATTTTAAGAATATGTTGTATAGTTAAATTTATGTAAACTTTATAAAAATAAAAACTTTACACATTTTTAAACTTTAGCATTTTGACAAAATGCAAACATTATCAAACGTTCTGATATGAGCACAAACTTCAGTTATATTATCATTTTAGCATAATCGTCGGTCGTTAAGATTTTAGAGTACTAATATAACATATATTCTAACTATTTACAGAATATTAATCCCGTTACAATCTTTATACAGTATATAATTATGCTGAAATGTGCAAAGTTTCAGTGAAGAGATGCAACTGAATCCTAGCACTGTTGACAATTATTTTACATTTTTTTGCCTAAACTAGTTTAATAGTATTGTGAAAAAAACTAAATATAAGTCTTTTACATATTGTTTTGAAGACAACAACAAATCCGTGATGTGCGGCAATATGTATGGCACATTAAACATGAAAATATGAAATATTAATATTTATGGTTAAATTATGGAAATTATTTTGAAATTGAAGAACTCTTTTTGTTGATATTAAAACAAAGGATAAAAGATATATGGCTGGTTTGTTTTAATAACATATTCAAAGACTCGATAATAGCACTGTTTAGAAGACTTGTCAGTTTTAGTTTTAGCAAAAATGTAGGTGATATAAATATCAGTAAGCACGTTTACGAATGCCATGCCATAGATTAACTGTTGAATCTGGACGATGGAGAAATTCAGAAAATGGACCTTTTAATGAATGAAACTGTCATAATATATGTAACATATTGGAGGTCAATACCGTGTAATATATTTAAAGAACTTCGTATAAAAGATATCAAGAGAAACTTTTGGAATCACCCTAGTATTTCTTAATTTATTGCTCTTATGACTACAGAAAATGTAACATATATTTGTATTTTAAGTATTTACTCGTATGGTGCTTTTTTAAACGTCTGCAACGAATAGATTCAATATAAACTGCCAATTTTACATGTAGAAAAATCTATAGCATAGTTTTATGTTTGATGCTTACTAAAACACAAATCTTTTGTAAAAACAAATTTGATTACATTATACCTTAAAATATTTTTTATCAAGCTATTGATATTTACTCTTTCAGTCAAGTGTAAACACTTACTGCCAATTCATCTAAAATGAAAACGATGGCTCGATAAAAAAAATACATATACCTATGTCATTTTATATTGCTAATTTAACTATTCACTTAATATTCAAACAAAATGTTTTATGTTTTATGTTTAATATTGATAATAACGTTGGTTACGTTAATAGGGACTCCTTGTATTTCTGTTTAATATGCTGGTGTGCTGTATATTTTGTTTTCATTATTCGATGGGGCATTTATATGTTGGTGAAAATACGATTTTTAGCACTTTGTATCATTTGTTGTTGACGCTCTTTTGAAGAAAGTGAAAATTCTTTATATGATATGATGTTATCTGGGAGCGTCCAAACTCAATAACAATATTGTTATATGGAAAGTAATATATTTTAAAAAATATCATACTGTAATATTTATAATGCTCTTCTTAGGGCTTCAGTACATATATCAGTTATTCTCATAAAATTTTTTTATCTTTAAATTAATTGTCTTATTTACAATGGTCATACACAGAACGTAAATGGTTTATATTGTCTTAATTCTAACTGTCGAGATATTTCAGATCAAGCTATATGCAATTTATTTTTTCAGTAAATTAAATACACTGTTCTAAGATTTCGTCTTATACAAGTATATGTTTTGTAACTAAATTCGGATTAACTTTGTTTCATTATGATAATTAATCATGTTTAATTCACTGACACAATGATGTTAACTTTTAAAGAAGTAAGTACCTCTTATTTGTATGTATTCCTTTGATTTTAGTTGCTATCGATGTAACATGTGACAGCGTTAATCCTTTGATACAATCTGATGTGACATGCGTATGCAAGAACGCACCGGGAACAGATATAGACTGGTTGGTTGATGATGAATTCAACTCAAACTGTGGACTGTCCAAAGAATGTCTACCTATATACAGTGGTTACAATTACTCTATCAACACGACTGGAAACGTTTATATGATGACTATAAATTTATATAATTATAGTAATTGTTCAAAGGTAACATGTAAAGATACAAGTGATGGTAGCATTAAGCAGTCGATTATCCCTTCGTCTTTAGGTAGGGTATTTTTTTTTTTCTTTCTATTTGTTGTTATAGATATTTGTTTTATGATCTATTTATTGATTTAAATGAAAAGAAACAAGAAAAAATTTATGAAAAAGAAATAAATAAAAAAAAATGCATAGGTTATATTCAGAATTTTGCCATAACTCTAGCATCTATAAACACTACACGATATGTTTCTAATTAAACCTGTCTTTTTTCAGTACTCATATGACTGTGTATTTTTGAACACTTTAATTTATGTTTTATAAATGTTCACAAATATATGACATGTTTCAATTTGAAATCATTTGAGCTAATTAATCATCATATTTTACCAAGCTACCGAGATGTGATTAGTAGTCTCGTTATTTGGCCAAACTTTATATAATGTCAATTTGAACTCACTTATTGAATTAGCTATTCGCTAAAGAATTAATGATATTTATATATATATTAGATGTGTTTATTTGTTAACAAGAAGCTTTGTTCAAACATTTCAAATATCCGAGGCATTTAACTAAAAACCTAATTTCCGGTCATCCTTAAGATTATTTAACATTTGGACTTATGTTTCATAGACTTTTTCATCACAAAAATAATTTTGGAATGGTCAAGAAGCTTCCCTTAATTAAGTTTGTGATTCTTTAATAACCATTAAGATTCTTGTTAATATTCAGTTCTTCAAGTTAATGTATGGAAAGTAAAACCGTTCCCAGACGAACTTTGTCCGGAAAGCAATATACCATTCAAAACAAAAAGTGTATATTTCAGTATTCGATACGACCTTCCCAACATCAATGACAGAGCCAGGGTCGAACAATACTAACGGTATTATATCTGTGACAACTGGTTGTATTTCTGGTTTCATGGACGTGCAATATGATTGGTATATCATTGTTGTACGTAAATTGTATTTCATATATTTTTATTTCATATATGTTCTGAAATGATAGAGAAAAAACTGAACGGCTATCCTCGCTGTAATAAATTAGTACTTACTCTTACAAAAAAAGTCACTGATACACATAATTAAGCTTACTTGGTTCAATCATTCAATGTGAAATCATGCATTTTGACTATTGTTTTTAATTTTATCGAATTTTTAAATGCGAAACATAAGAATCTTTTTTCTAAATTTATGCTGGGGCCAGTATAATTTGTTTTTTTATATTTTTTTTAAAATGTTTTGTATAAAAAAAGAGTTGTTAATAAAATTATGCTTTTTAGAAAAAATTCTCTTGTAAATTGCAAATTTTTTTATTTTGTGTTAGGGTGGTGGAAGAAAGATTTTGATTGATAAAAATTTTGAACGGATAGGAAAAACCCCAAAATTGGACACTGTGAATGGCAAAAAATTTGGTTTTGAATTAGGATGGGGTCGGAACAAAAACCCGGGACTTTTGGGTGTCATTGATCAGTCTCGAAAAAATTTTTTCAACTTAATTTAACATCACGATATTTTTACACACTAAAAGGTGAGTTAAAATTTAAGCACTGCACTCATAAAGTATAATCGCTTTGTTATTTTTGTATTTGCAAAATTCCAAAGGCACTGTAACTCAATAATGAGAAAAGACCAGGCATATAAAGGCGTTATATGAGTCTTTGTCACTAAAGAAGCAGCATCAATAACAATCTGCAGATATTGTTTTATCGTTTGCAAGTCACCCGACGATAGTTTTATACATGCAACATTCATATCCGCGCACCTTTCTTTTCGTGATGCGTTTTAAACTAGGAACTTACATTTCAAAATGCCGAAAATACAAGCTTATTTAATTTTATGATATATTGTCTAAAAAAAGCAAATAACCCCCCCCCCCCAAAAAAAAAAAAAAACAACAAAGATTCCGATCTGAAAAGAACCACCCCATTCTGCGTTCACACAAAGTCCAGTTTGTGATAATATTGCAGCCTGATATTTTTAAATTACTTTTGCCGGCTACATACACAACATTCGAAAGTCATAGACAATGAGTATCACCTTAATCTTTCACCATTTTGAATCCAAAACCTGTGCTTTGAATATCATTGCATTATTGATATTAGTGTTTACTTTACAATCCAATTTGCTTTGTCATAGTCAAACTTTATAGAGTGGACACAAAATTGCCACCCCGGGCAAAGAAATGGCTGGCCAGGTGCATAATGCGCCGAAATTATGTCGAGCGCAATAACATATTACATCATACATGTATATCATTATCTATATAGGATTATCGTATGTGATTATTACTTTTAAAAGACAAACGTAATAACAAGAATATCAACCTGATCACTTAATAATTAATAATATAATTCTTAATAATTACTTAATCGAGAAGAACACTTTTAGAAAATTGATATAAATATAACATTAAAACAGTTGATTCAGAAATCATCGCAACAGGTCTCTTAATTTCCATTGCTATATTGTATGCACAAATTGCATGTAAACCACACTTTCTTTCCATTTACTTGATGTTTCAGATGAATACTTCTTCATTTTAAATCGAAAACTGTTATATTTATAACCCTTACAATAACACATTGTACAATCTATATAAGTGTACAAAAGGAGTTCTATATTAAGTTTGTTCCTTTAAAGTTACCACTTACAATAACGATGTATGTATTCATTAATTTTCTGATACATTGCAGCGAATAAACAGATTGAAAGTGATGGTGATTTGTTACTATGTAATACATCGTGTATTACCGGCATTAGTTTAGGAATTGTCCATTTACTAATAATCTTTATAGTTACGATGGTCATTGTTTACTACTTCGGTAAGTTTTGTTCATTTTTTTTTTCGTTTTTTTTTTTTGTATTGCGACAATTTATTTAAGGTTAATGTACTCTATGGGTGCCGTCATGACATTTTGTACCTTCGGACCAAAGTCCGCTAAATTGTTTACAGTTTATGCCGGCTTTTCAAGCACCCTGTTGTCGCTATCTTGATGATGAATTTTCACGATTTGTAGACGAAATTTAGAAACAATGTCAGAGAAGAATCATTTTCAGGTATTTTAGCATCTTTATGTCTTTTTTAAAAAAGTACAAATTTTTAATGTGCAAATATAGATTTTTTGTTTTTTAGGATGTTGCGCCTACTGTCAAATTTGACAGATGATTAGAGCGCTTCAGTTAAACGAAATGAGTTTATCTATGGTGAAATCATATTTTGGGCGTGTCAGGTTGAGTCCTGCATGTAATATATAGAACAAAGTATTTGAAGTATAAGTTTTAGCTACGAATTTTATCGAATGACCCTGATTTTCAGTGGTTTTACTTCATAGCAACAGTATATACAAAAGGACTTGTCTCTTTTTATAACATATTTACAGTGCAAGAGTAGTCCTCCATGTTATTGATCGATTTGCTGCACTATAGAATAATAAACCATTAGGATAGTAATGTAATAGAGAGAGTGAGAGACTGATAATCCAGAGGTCCAAGGTTCAAAACCTTGTGTTACTTTTTTTATATATATTTACATTTTGTGGTATATATGCAAAACGTCTGCTGACATATGTTCTGTTGAGGAAGTGTTTTGTATAGGTAGAAATATATTACCTAATTTACTGTCTTAACTAATTTATTATTTATTATTACTGGGACAAAAATATAACATTATATTTTATTTTGTCCCAGGTTTTAACTGGTATAATTTTATCTGTAGATTATTATAATTTTTTTACTCGATTTAAACGCAGGAATTAGATGTATTACACATTACTAACTTTCAAACTTATTTGAGTGTCATTTAATTTCTACTAATCGTGAGAAAAATTCCAAAATCTGTATTTGTTAGCCACTTCTGAGTCAGACAAAAATCAAATGATGACACGAAGTGCAAAGGGAAGGAACTCTAGACTAAATTGAGAAATCAAATGTTGTTAAAATGAAAATTGTAATCAACATTTAATATTTTCGGAATAATGTTTATATTAAATATTTAATTATTTTTGGTTAATGTTAAGAAGAAAAGGTTTTTTTGGTGTAACAACATATTTATTTGATAATAGATACTAAATAAACTCGTAAATAACAACAAGCCCGTATCTTTTGCACCTATGGAAATATCAAAATGAGTCTTGCTCTCAAAAAAGTGAAGGCAAATCTGATCTGCAATTTTAAATAAAACAAAACTAAACAGCAATGCATTATATAAGAATATAATGGGCAATTAAAAAAAAGTGCACTTAAGTCTAAGCACAAAAAACACTAAAAAAACTTCTATTCAATATTTCAGTAAGACCAAAATTTACAAATATTGAAATATTGAAGGATACAAAAATACATATACTGTGGACTGATCGTCTATATTGTTGTCGTTGGTGCCAACCAATTTTTGGATATAACATCGTTTGTAACCCGGTAAGTTTATTCTGTTCCGCCGAAAGTGTGCGTACCGTACGGATATGACAAAAGTCTTCTTCTGTCTGCGTCCTTCCGTCTGTCCGTCCCGTATCTGGAACGATTTTTTAATTCAATCATTTTTTCCTGTTTTTATCCTCTATTTTGTCCAGAGAATAACTCCAAAAACATAGCATATGATTGACTTGAAGCTTATTAAAATGTTGAAAGATGCTAAATTAGACATATGCAATCAATTTTAATCTACTTTCTAGTCTGTCTTATGTGTATCATTTACCTTTGGTAAATCTGATCATGTACATGTATATCTTTCTGTCTACATTAAAAGCTTATGATTTGACAAGATTTCTCCTACTTTCTAACAAAATAAACAGGAATAAAGAAATATGCGAAACCATTAAATCATCATTTTTGTACTTTTTGTAACGAACTCATTTTTTCGAAAACACCTTTAAGATAGACTTGACAATGTAAATTTGAATATTTGAAAAGAAGAAGTGCTAAGAATCGTAACTGAAGAGCAACTTTAAGCAAGAATTTCGCTTTCACTACAAATATTTTTTTTTTACATTGCTATTCCCGTTGCCGTCCGAAAACACTAACGTTAGTCATGCTCATATTTTTTGCCTTCGAAAGAAGATACAACAACCTTTTGGCTTATTTTAAATGTGTTCAACTTGCTCGTTAGATTGTTATTCGTTATGAATGAATTTACTTCATAGTGAGACACAGCTATATTTATATTCAAGACCTTGAGGATGATTAAAATGGCATAATGACTATCAATGTGTAAATGGTCGGAGAACAGATGATGATAAAATAACATAACATTTTGCCAAAATTACTTTCCCTATGAAATAAATTATCAATAATCCATGTGACCAATGGAAATTTTAATAAATGTCGTTCAAAATGTCACGGTTAAGCTAAGAGTTGGACAGTCTTTTTTTATAACTTGAGGTATATTTTTTATTGTATCATAAATATTTTTTATGATCAAATGATGGTCAGTCACCATTAAAACTAATGAATCGTTTGGAAGACTCTACCAAGTCAACTCAACTTTACAGCGAAACAATGAGCATACTATCAAACTGACATTGATTCATAAATGACACTTACCTTATAGGTCAAACAACTAAATTTAGAGTTTTGCTTATTATGGCTATAACTTTGTTAGCACTGCGTTCACAGTTTTTGTGCTTGTCTTTTTGTGTTGTCTTTGTATGTTTTGTTTGGTTTTTTTTTTTAATTTCTATAAATGGCTTTGCTTGTCTCATTTATAAATATATTGTCTTCATGCTTTGACACCGCAGAGGTATATCATATCTTAACATTGATCTTAATTTGAAAACTATTCGCACAATTTTCTTCTTGAAAATTAGAAAAGTGGCTTTTGTTAATATTTTTTTATTTCAGATCTGTATATGCTTTTCAATTTTAATCCGCAAGTACGACAAGTAAACACATTCTGCGGAGGATGGTCATACAAACATGGCCTTGCTATACTTCAATACGATAGCGATCCTAATGAATAATGTATGATTGATGTGTATATTTTCATCAAAAAACTTTTATTGAAACAATCAAGAAAAGTCCATGTATTTTATGAAGCAGATACGAATATTTTCTTATCCAGTTGCATCTTTAAGAGTGACCGGAACTTTTTTAATTATGTGTAACATTGTTCCTGTTTAAAATCTTGCAGATAAAAGGGCAAGAGAGGGATACCATTTGTCGAACACATTCTACAAAGAAAAATAATTATACACTGAGAGATCTCGATCCAATGGCTATTTATGAGATAAGTTTATCGAGGAAATTATGCTGTTTTAAGAGTTCAGCAACAAAAAGATATGTAATTACACGAAAAGCTGGTACGCTATGATATTTAGCGTAGCATATTTAAGATATTTCTATCACATAAATTATCTCTATAACGAATAATTACAAAGAGTAAAATATATGTTTCTGAAGAATATGTAAGTTTTCAGTAAAACAGAGGTATTAATATGTTTCCTGTGACTATAAATGTATTTGAAAATATCAAATCTAATAGTTCATGACTATCATCTTTCATTTTTTGGAAATTTACAGTTCAATAAAGTTAGAGAGTTTCTGTATATCGAGTTGTGTGCCTATGAATTTCCAAAAACTAAATATTTGATAATTTGATTATCATTTATAGTTCTATATAATCATTAAAACTACTATTTAAGATAACTTACCTTGCTTAAAAGAAAGTAAAATATTGTATAAATATTGAATTTTATTTCATTCCGACTAGGTATGCTAAACGATCAAGGATATGATGCAAAGTCAACCAGCATTGATGTATGGTGGACTAAACCTGATTGTATTAATAACCTGCAATTGAAATACCAAGTCACATGCAATGAGTTGGTAAAACTTAAAACTTTTTACCTTTATACCAGATCGTTAGTTCTTTTCTTCAACGATGGAATCAGTTGCTAGGTATAATAATGTACAAAGTGAACAGTTTATTTTACCTAAGAACTTATTTACTTTGTTTTACACAAGAACTTATAACGTTTGTCAAAGTAACAAGACCACCAATAACGTTCATAATCCTGCAAGTTTATTCATGCAAATAAATAACACACTTAAAAGGCAGCTTAGCTGGTACACTCAGATTATGATCAATATATAACATGATCTCGATGTGTTAAGTTGATATTAATGTATATATTTTTTATATATTTTTGCATTTTAAATTAGTATTTATAAACAAATTATCTAATGTTTACTCAGATGTTAGGTGTTCACTTTCGAAACAAAATTGATATTTCCATAAGAAAGGTTACTTACGTTTTTGTTTCGATTTTTTCAGTGTAAATTATTTTTCTTCGATATTTCCCTCTGTACGTTTAGCATATCCGTTGATTCATTATACCAACAAAATGTTTTCATTTAAGAACGTCATTTTCATATTTCGTTTTGATTTTACTTTTTATTATTGAATTAATTCGTTTTAAATATAAATTTACATTCAATATAATATAACAAAAAAACAACATTAAAATAAAATTGAATCACACTGTAATTTTTAAGTACAAAATAAATAGTTGTTTATATATATGGCTTTTTAATTTGGCATTAGACACCCAAACTTTCACAAAATTATTGTGGTGTTTGGGGTTATGAACGGCTCTTAGTTTTCTCTTAACTGCAAGTTATTAACATGTCATTGTTATGCAAGCATTGTTAACTTTTCCATATCTATCGAAAACTAAGGAATAGCACATGGACATTAAACAGTTTTATTTCGGCCGAGTATCCTATAAAAAATATTTCTTGTTACTAACAGTTTCAAAACTCAGTATACACACTAACCTCTACAATGTCCATGCTATATGTATGTTACATGAATATCTCCTGTACATTAAATAGGGTACATTGGATAGGCAGATTTTGAACGTTTTACTAGCATTAATGGTTGGTGTTTTACGTTTGAATATTGAATAGAAACGCAATTATATGTACAAATGTCAATTAAATGTACACATGTCGTTATATCAATTTCCACAGTTATCTCCCTCTTCATGTACTTAAAAATAATATGTTTAATTATTAACATATTCTTACTTTTACGTTATAATTTTAATGCTAATGGCTTCGTATTGTTTATACGCGTACATTATATCTACCTTTCGATTCAAAGTCACAATCCAATCAAATGACATAAGCATTGTGTTTTGATAAATAGAGACCGGTGCCGCGTAATAATCACACGTGTAAGAATTTTACAGACATTTCAGTATAAATCAACGCTTAAGGTAACAGTGCAGTCATCATAACTGAGTTACATATGTTGAGTAAAAGACATCGAAATATTGTAAACGGATGCACAACAATTAATAAAAGGATAAATTGTATCTTTTGTACAAAAATGTAAACAAAATATCTTAGTCATAAAACATAACTGTCTAGTATTATGACTCGTAATGAAAGCTAGCTTGTTTCACTTTTTTACGCCAGTTTGCAAGTGTAGCAAGATTTAGGCCACCATAAATGTTCTACGACCATGCATTGAAAAGCGATTCGAGGTGTCCTTTATTGTTAAGACCAGTTTTAAAATTCCTGTTTCTAAAGGCCGTTCTGTCACTGTGACAACGAAATATTAAATGTTTTGTTTAGAAAATCGAAAAATCAAGTCTCTCATTTATTTTTCTCATTAATTTAGTTCGTCCTTCGACTGTACTTTCTGCATAACAAAGCTTCTATTCACAAAAAGGTTCTGGAATCTGTACATTTTAAACGATTATTGTCCTTAAAATTCACGGTATTCTCAAGCAAGTTATCATGTAACTTGTTCCGCTTTAATAGACTAACAAAACGTCTTGCCCTGCTTTGCTACAGGAGTAGAGATGGACTTGTGCCGGACATTTTTTAGGTAATTGAATAACTTTCCTTAGGTGAACTATTAGAATAATTTATTATATTCAATTTATATACAATTTCAAAGATGATTGGTATATTCTAGGGTAACTTTTAATACTTCATAAATTTTCTTTTGTCTCTATGGCGAAAGAGCTATGACACATGTTAAAAATACATTGTGTGGTATCTATATTTATTTCATTGTATGCGATGTGTTAATTTTGTTGAATTATCTCATCTTTATATAAACGTATAATGTAAAACGAACATATTAATGAAAATGAGTCATTTTGAATATAATTGTTTATTTATAACATATCTATCAGTGCAACAGTGAATTACAAATGAAAGGAGGGTATAAGTGTCCTTTTGAAACATTTCTTGAGATAAGTTACTCAATGAAATCATATATAATCCAATTAAGTATAACGCTATAATATATATAAAAACGTAAAGAGTGCAGAACATCTTTTTTTCATGTGAAGAAAACAGAACACAGTGAAACCGACATTACGATAAATGACCTCATTCCTGGTGAAATGTATAAGATTGAAGTATTTGCCATTGACAAAGGCACAAACGTACTTATACTTGCTAAGGAAATTTCAACAACGCCTAGTAAGAAATCATTCTGTTTTCGTTTTGCATGATTATTTCAAAATTAAAACCAAAATTAGATAATTAAATAAAAGTAAAAAAAGGACAGACACTGGTAAAACTTTTCTTGGATTAAGGTTTACATTTGCATCCATTAAAGATAATAACTTTTTCTGGATCTTTTATGTTTTTTATAAACTTTTTGCACCGTCGTTTCAGTCATTTCTTTTGAACAAGTGAACTTGCAGGATAATCAATCACTGATACAGAAGTCATATATATGACATCATAGGTTCCTCTGTATTTAAATATAGCTCTGTGTATCTAGTCAGCCTTTCCACCGAACTTGCTTTCCTAGATAACTTACAAGTAATTATCAATTTCTCAGCAAGTGACTGACTACTTTTCCCACATGATTTCTGAATTAGAGATGAGACAGATGACAAGATGAAATGTCACAGTGAAATTTTGCATCGACATCGCATCGAACCAGATATTCCTGGATTTCTTGTCTATTTAGTGTTACAAACGTTATCATTTTTCTATGCAGATGATAATCTATGCAGATATAATGTAATAATGTTATAATGTACCTCCCAATTTCAGACAGTGTTTAATATCTAGTATTGCTATTTCTTTACAACCAGATAAACCAACTGATTTGGATTATACTGCATCATCAAGACAGATTGAATTAATATGGAAGATACCTGAGAATGCCGGCAGACAACAATTAGAATACGAAGTCACTTGCAATGAGGTAAATCATTGAACTCTTCATTAAAATTCGTGTATCTCGTTCGATAAAGAACAATGATAATCATTGATAGGAAGATGATGTATAGAAAATGTAAATATCTAATTTATGTCAGGAATGTTTGCTA
Organism: Ruditapes philippinarum; assembly: GCF_026571515.1. Taxonomy (NCBI): domain Eukaryota; kingdom Metazoa; phylum Mollusca; class Bivalvia; order Venerida; family Veneridae; genus Ruditapes; species Ruditapes philippinarum. The sequence continues at coordinate 79,364 of NW_026856486.1, forward strand.
TGTAAATTAGGCTTGATTTTCAAAAATGTTATTTTTAGACTTGCTCTTAGTTATTTTATTCAGAAGTATATACAATTGATATGCGTTGCCTTTCAGTTAAAATAGCTGCCGGTTTCTTTTTGCCGCGCCAGTTTTTGGCAAATTCAACCCCTATTTTTACGCTCTTTAAAAAAATGAAAACTATCTTAAATTGTCATATTTACTAAATGGTTTAAAAGTTAATATGTTTTGTTTTTCTATCTTTAATACTTTTTTGTAAAAATGCATTGAAAGTTTGCATTTGCCATGGCAAAGTGTGTTTTGCCATGGCATTTCGGCATTTTGCCATGGCAAATAATTTGCCATGGCAAATTAGAATTGCCATGGCAAGATTTTTCCTACTTTTGCCATGGCAAATTTGCCATGGCAATTATTTTTTAAAAACCTCACAAAACATTCTAAAACTTATCCTATGACATGTTATTGGTGCTATTGTTATGTTTTTATTGCAATCTCTAATTTTTTTTCATTTTGCCATGGCAAATTTTTGCCATAGAAATGCCATGGCAAATTTCTGCCATGGCAAATTTGCCATGGCAATTCCATGGCAAAAATTTTGCCATGGAATTCAATGGCAAAATTTGCCCATGGCAAGTCCATGGCAATTACAAAAAAGTTTGCCATGGCAAAAATATTATCAATAAAAATAAAACAACATTTTTTCTTTGAATTTTTTTTTTAAAATCATTAAATTGCCATCCAAGGAAAAA
>NW_026856487.1:0-63237 GCF_026571515.1 Ruditapes philippinarum
AAAACGACAGAAGTTGAGATGATCTTCTTTCTATGATTTTAATGAACCAAGGAATTTTATCTCGTAACCTGCTGGAAAGTGATTTACCAGAGGTATAGAGCCAGAAAAGCCTGCACATCCATGGATTCTGACTAGGCTCGTTCCTGTTGAAAACCCAATTTAAAATGTTGTTTATTTAAAAAAAATATAATAAAGATTTGCCTTATGATATTTTAATAAGCCATGCAAATTCAACACTTTTCCAAAGAAGAACATAATTTTAAGCAATAACGCTATAATATCATCATTTTATCAATCAAAGATAGTAGTAATACTCTTCAAGAATGAAATATGATAAGATAATCGTAAGTACATTTTCATGCATCGTTCAATTATATTACAATAAATCTGAAAAAAAAAAAGAATTACACGGAATGGCACTAACATATCACATTGAAGTTTCTATGATAACCGCTGAATGGACAGAATTGTGGATGTTTCTAAATTCAAAATATAAAACCATTTTCCTGTTGAATTCTGCTTAAGCCGGTGTTTGGGGTGTGTACAGTACGGTAACTTGCACTTTCCAGTTCTGTACATGAACAGGCTCAATCAAACCAAGAATGCAATATTTTCTTGTCAATTTTTTTTTCGTTCTGAAGTGATTCCGTTTTTTCTCTATTTTATAGTTCATGCGTTTGATAAATGACTCAACTATGAAGGACGGTCAGCACATATCCGGACTTTTCATGCTCCTCTCTTTCCACGTGCAGCTATATACATACATTATATATCGGTGAAAACTACATTCATTCGCCAATAACGTGTAGTTTATTTTCAATGATAGTTGTGTATACACAGTATTTTGCCCTCTGATGTACGATAGGTGACTAGTCTATCATGGACTCTTTGTTAGAGGAACAACGCTCTGTAATAAATTTTCTGGTTGCAGAAGGTGAAAAGCCCTGCCAGAGGCTCAAAAAAGATTTTTTGTAATAAATGTGTATCACGTTCAACCTTCTACAACTGGATTTCTCAGTTTCATGAAGGCAGAATAAGTGATTGTGACAGGCCTAGTACTGGGCGGCCAGCTGAGGCGTTGACCCCAACAATGAAAGCAAATGTTAAAGCTTTTGTCAACAAAAATCGTCCAGTAACTTTGGAGGAGGTAGCCAACAAATTTAGCATCGGTAAGGCATCGTCACACAAGATTTTACGCGAACACTCATGAGCAAGGTAAGTGCCAGGTGGGTGCCTAGACAGCTGTCCACAAAAGGCAACCAGAAGAACATTTAATTTTTTTTAATCGTGAAGGAGATTAGTTTTTGAACCGCATTATCACTGGAGATGAGATGTGGGTTCATTATTCCGAACCTGAGACAAAAGCTTAATCAACGCAGTGGAAACGAGCTGGTTCCCCACATCCTAAAATGTTTAAGCTGTCTCTTTCGGCTGGCAAAGTCATGCTCGATGCCTTTTGGGATTCACGAGGAATGATACTTACTTATTTTATGCCAAAAGGTCAAACTGTCACCGCCAAGTACTATTCTGAAGTAATTCTGAAAAATCTCAGAGAAAAGCTGAAGCAAATGCGCTAGGAGTTATAAATTTGGGACAGTCTTGTTTCTATGAAGACAAAGATTAATCATTAAAAAATATTGTTTTAATGTATTTCACTTTTAACTCCGTAAAGAATTCAACTCCCTTTGGTATCAATTTTTTAATGTTAAACTTATTGTTTGTAATTTCGTATCAATAATTTATCAATATTCTTCTTCTTCTTCTTCCAATATACTGGCCAGGTTAATGCGCAAGACGGAAAGAAAGAGTAACTAGAAATGTGTCCATAGGACACGGGTGCCCCCACCGCGCCACTGTTCTGTCAATCTTTTTACTAAGTCAAGGGAAATAACTCTACAAATACTGGATAAATTCACAAGCGAAACCCCAGGTGCAAATCTAAATATGCTGAGCAACCTACCCATAAGGTTTAATGACTATGTCAAATCCTTTTTGAGTAACTTGCGACACAAGTTGAAAATTGCAAAAATTTTCTAAGTGAAGGGCAATAACTCTAAAAATACTAAATAAATCCAGAAGAAAATGCCTGGTGCATAACTGCACATGCTGATCAACATTCCTGTAAAGTTACATGACTCTAGATAGGTCAAATACTTTTTGAGTTACATGCGACACAAGTTGAAAATTGCAAAATTTTACTAAGTCAAGGGCAATAACTCTGAAAATACTAAAAAATATCCAGACGAAAATACCCAGGTGCACAACTACACATGCTGATCAACATTCCTGTAAAGTTTCATGACTCTAGGTCAAATACTTTTTGAGTTACGTGCGACACAAGTTGAAAATTGCAAAATTTTACTTAGTCAAGGGCAATAACTCTGTAAAAACTAAAAATATCCACACGAAAATACCCAGGTGCACAACTACACATGCTGATCAACATTCCTGTAAAGTTACATGACTGTAGGTCAAATACTTTTTGAGTTACATGCGACACAAGTTGAAAATTGCAAAATTTTACTAAGTCAAGGGCAATAACTCTGAAAATACTAAAAATATCCACACGAAAATACCCAGGTGCACAACTACACATGCTGATCAACATTCCTGTAAAGTTTCATGACTCTAGGTCAAATACTTTTTGAGTTACATGCGACACAAGTTGAAAATTGCAAAATTTTACTAAGTCAAGGGCAATAACTCTGAAAATACTAAAAATATCCACACGAAAATACCCAGGTGCACAACTACACATGCTGATCAACATTCCTGTAAAGTTTCATGACTCTAGGTCAAATACTTTTTGAGTTACATGCGACACAAGTTGAAAATTGCAAAATTTTACTAAATCAAGGGCAATAACTCTGAAAATACTAAAAATATCCAGACGAAAATACCCAGGTGCACAACTACACATGCTGATCAACATTCCTGTAAAGTTTCATGACTCTAGGTCAAATACTTTTTGAGTTACGTGCGGCACAAAAGTGAACGGACGGACGGGCGGACGGAAGGACGGACAGAAGGACGGACGGACGGACAAGGGTAAATCTAAATGCCCGCCACTAACGTGGGGGCACAAAAATAGTGAGGAATATATACAGTGCAGGTTAAAAACGGACAAGAGTGTGGTTAAGATATAGAGTTGGGACAGATGAGTACGGAATGACTCAACTGTACCGGCTGATGTAGTGTCTGGAGGTAGGCTGTTCCAGTCTTTGATGGTACGTGGGAAGAAAGATTGTTGACGGTATTGTGTACGGCAGTAGGGTATCTTGTAGGTTAGGTTGTGTGAATTTCTTGTAGATGTGGAGTTGGAGGGTATGAGTTGTGAATTGTCTAGAGCGACCTTGTTGTTGATGACTTTGTAGAGCATGATCAGTCTGGCCTCCTTTCGACGTTCTTGTAATGGTTTCCATTCAAGATCTGCAAGCATGTCTGTGACGCTGGACCTGTTGTGGTACTCGTTTTTAACAAACCGTGCAGCACGTCGTTGGACCATGTCTAGACGGTGTATGTCTCCCTTCTCGTGGGGGCCCCAGACAGTGCTCGCATACTCTACTGTGGGGCGGACTAGATAGAGCTTTGTAGGCCGTTTCTTTGGTGGAAGTAGAGGCGATGTTGAGGTTTCTTCGCAGGAAGCTGGTGGTGCGGTTGGCTTTGTTACAAATGTTGTGTATATGTTGGCCCCAGTCTAGGTTGTTATTCAGGGTGCATCCAAGGTATTTAGCTGATGTGACGTGTTCTAAAGTATGACCATGAAGAGTGTAGTTATGGCAGATGGGGCTTCTTTTCTTGGAGATGGTGAGGACTTGGCATTTGTCTGGATGGAATGACATTTTCCATTTCTCTTCCCAGACAGCTAGTTTGTCGAGGTCAGCTTGTAGGGTGGAACAGTCAGACTTGTTTGTGATGGCAAGATAGGCCAGCGTATCATCTGCAAATAGTCGGACGACTGCGTTGAGACCCTCTGGGATGTCATTTATGTAGAAGAGGAACAGACTCGGGCCAAGGACTGAGCCCTGTGGGACGCCGGATTCTACAGATACTGTATCTGAGGTTACCCCTTCCAAGACTACAGATTAGGATCGGTTGCTTAAGAAAGCCTGAATCCACAGGTTGGTCTTGCCTCTGATGCCGTAGTGCTCCAGTTTGTGGGATAAAAGCCTGTGACAAACTTTGTCGAAGGCCTTGGCGAAGTCCATGATAAGAACATCAGTCTGTTTACCATTTTCCATGTTCCGGGTTATGTCATCTGTGAATTCAAGAAGCTGTGTTTCACAGGATCTGCCCTTTCTGAAGCCATGTTGGAGAGGATAGAGAATCTTTTGTTTTTCGGCATGGTTCATGATGTGGCTGGTGACAATGTGTTCTAGGAGCTTGCAGCAGATGCACGTTAGGGAGATTTGAATGCGTAATTGAACTATACTAATGTTACATTAATAATGGTCTTAAAACAGTAGAACAACGATGCAATGAACAATATAGAACTAAAATATGATAAACAAGATCAACAAGGAAAGGCGGCGTTCAATGAACGCAACCCCCACATGACCCAGCAACAAGAACCAATGGCAAGGAGCCCAGGGGGACCCCAAACAAAAACAGGACAGGGCAAAGACATAGCACGGACAGGTTAATCATTAAATGATAATTAATTAATTTGTAACTGATCAGTGTCACACATTTTTCTCATGATAACAACAGAGATAGCCATACTGGGGCAGATATTTGTATTTTTATTACTTTTTGTATTATTAATTAAAGTAATAAGCTGCTGCGGGAAACAAAATAAGTCAGGGATAAGCTGCTCTCACTGCTTTTATACACACAAGAAATAGAGCCTTTCTTTTTAGAGAGGTGATAAATTTTCTTAACATTTTATTTGTATCTGGACGCTATTTCAAAAATATTTCCATCGTATTTAGTTTACACTAATGTAACATGTTAAAGTGAATTTTAAAGGAATTTAGTTGAAATTAATATCTATCTTAAAGCTTAATTGTTCACGATGATTAAGAAATACATGTATGTATTTTAAGAAATACATGTATGTATTTCTCAGCTTGATATAAAAAAGATACACATTTGTATTTTAGAAAGTGACCAAACTGATACCTTAATTTAGACAATGTTACGAGCCAGGCGTAACGAGAAAGAAAAGCCAGCAACAAACTTGTAAAAATAACAAATTTATTACAGAAAAATTATTAAAGAAAAATAAAATAACAAATTATGTTTACAAATACCTGAAGTCCAAATAAAAATTACAAATGTCTAGTCTGATCCTGGAATGATCCTTTTTCAATAGCACAGTTAAATCCAAGTTAAATCCAAGAACACTTTAGAATAAATTCCCACAATAAAATCCACAAGAATAATTAATAATCCAAGCTCCAATAAATCACTTAATTTCCAAATTGAATAATACTCCAAATATATTGATGACTTAAAAGATCACTGATGACTAAAAAGGTAACTGATGACTTAAAGATAAGATTAATGAAAAATGTCTCCTTATATATTAACTAAGAAGTTTCCAGAAAGGTCTATTATGTTCTCAAATAATCATAATCTAGCAACTTCAACAATAAAGATCATTCCAGAAGTTTCTATCTAAATATAATGCAAGAGTTTTCTACAACAGTTAAGAACCTTCTAGTACATACATGTAGTTTATGTTCTAAAAATAGAACAATGATAATATTGGAAAAACCAACTGGTCAGATACAAACTATATACATGTAATATGTTGCATACATAACACTTCCCCTCTTCAAAAAAAAGAAATATGAATGAAATGAATATTTCTTTTACATAAATTCAAACAATGTAACTAACAAATAACATAGGAGAAATGTTAAACAATTTTATACATTCATATATATGTGTATTACAAACAATAGCAAACAACAACAAAAAAATAACCAATCATATCATATAAATGCTATTACAAACAATAGCAAACAACAACAAAAATAATCAATCATATCACATAAATGTTAAATTTAAAATACTGCAAATAACAGTTTTAGACACGTGAAAGTGCATCAGGGATCAAATTATCTTTCCCTTTAATGTGTCTAATGTCAAGACTATATTCTTGCAAAAATAAGCTCCACCTCAACAACCTTTGATTTTTGTTTTTAAGTTTATGCAAGAAAGTGAGGGGATTGTGATCACTAAAGACAACAACAGGCAACTTTGAAGAAGTTAGATAAACTTCAAAATGCTGAATAGCAAGAATAAGAGCAAGGCACTCTTTCTCTATAGTAGAGTAATTTTTCTGATGTTCATTAAACTTTTTAGAAAAGTAACAAACAGGATGGTCAACACCATTGTTGTCTTCTTGGATCAATACACTTCCAGCACCTATGTCACTAGCATCTACAGCTAACTTAAAGTTTTTTATTAAAATCTGGTGCCAAGAGAACTGGTGCACTCTTAAGTATGGCTTTAAGGCTGTCAAATGCCATTTGACACTTGTCATTCCAAATGAATTTGTTTCTTTTCTTTAACAAATTTGTCAATGGTTCTGCAATAACCGAAAATTATTACAAAATTTACGATAATACCCTGCCATACCAAGAAATCGCATCAGTTGTCTTTTACAAGTTGGCACAGGAAATTCAGAGATAGCTTTGACCTTAGCTTCTATTGGTTTTACTTTACCCTGTCCCACTACATGTCCTAAAAATGTTAAAATTGCATGACAAAATTCACTTTTTGCAAGATTAACAGTCAATTTAGCATCACTAAGTCGGTTGAAGAATGCTCTTATTGTTTTGAGATGTTCCTCCCATTCATCAGAATAGATGATTGCGTCATCAATGTATGCGTCACATCCGTGTAGACCAGATATTACCATGTTTATAAGTCTCTGAAAAGTTGCTGGTGAGTTTTTCATACCAAAGGGCATGACTTTATATTGATATAAGCCGTCTGGTGTTACAAAGGCTGATATTTCTTTAGCTCTATCAGTAAGTGGAACTTGCCAGAATCCTTTTAGAAGATCAAACTTTGTTACATACTTTGCTTTTCCAATTTTGTCAATGCAGTCATCAATTCTTGGTATAGGAAATGAATCAGTTTTTGTTACAGAGTTCACTTTACGATAATCTGTACACATTCTATATGTTCCATTTGATTTCGGTACAAGAATACATGGAGAGCTGTAATTGCTTTGACTTGGTTCAATAAAGTCATTATCCAATAAATACTGAACTTCTTGTCTTAGGTACTTTTGTTTTACAGGATTTGTTCTATATGGATGCTGTTTTATTGGTTCAGAGTTTTCAAGAATGACGTCATGATGTATTTTATTAGTCCGTGTGGGAATATCAGGAAATAAATGTTCATATTCATAAATAAGCTGTTTCAGTTCATCTCGTTTTGACGGTTCTAAGTGAGCAAGTTTTTCATCCAGATTTTTCAGAATATCAGAGTTTTCAAGCTTTGCGGAACCAGGATCAGACTTTTCAAAATTTTCACAACTATTAGATTCAATTGAACATTGATTTTGTGGAACAGAGTTTACAAAAGATATAGGTTTACTAATTTTGCTATCTCTGTCAAAATATTCTTTTAACATATTTATATGACACATTTGCTTTTGCTTTCGCCTCCCAGGAGTATTAATAATATAATTAAGGTCACTGACTTTCTTTTCAATAGTATAAGGACCAAAGTATCTTGCCTGTAATGGTTTTCCAGGTATAGGTAAAAGAGCAAGTACTCTATCACCAGGGTTAAAACTTCTTTCCAGAGCATTCTCATCATACCTTGATTTCATTTTACTTTGTGTTGATTTTAAATTAACCCTAGCTAACTCACATGCATTAGTCAACCTATTTCGAAAATCTGATACATACTGAAGCAAATTTAAAGATATGTCATCTTCAGACAGGAATTTCTCTTTTAGAAGTTTTAAGGGTCCTCGGACAGTGTGACCAAATACTAATTCAAAAGGGCTGAAGCCAAGAGATTCCTGAACAGATTCTCTTACAGCAAATAACAATAAATGGATGCCTTCATCCCAGTCTTTTTCAGTGTCAAAACAATATGACCTAATCATATTTTTTAGAGTCTGGTGAAATCTTTCTAATGCACCTTGACTTTCAGGGTGATAGGCTGAAGACCTATATTGAGTAATTCCTAACTCGTGCATGACCTGCTGGAAAATACCAGACATAAAATTTGACCCTTGATCAGACTGTACTGATTTAGGTAAACCAACAAATGTGAAAAACTTCACAAGAGCCTTGACAATAGTTTTGGCTTTAATATTCCTTAAAGGAATAGCTTCAGGTAAGCGCGTAGAAGCACACATAATAGTTAATAAGTACTGAGAACCTGATTTAGCTTTTGGTAATGGACCTACACAGTCAATAATAACTCTACTAAAAGGTTCATCAAATACAGGAATAGGCTGTAAATGAGCTTTAGGTATTGTCTGATTAGGTTTTCCAACCATCTGACAAGTATGACAAGATTTACAGTACCTAGATACATCTGCTTTAAGGCCAGGCCAATAAAAATGACTGAGAATTTTATGGTAGGTTTTATTAACACCTAAATGACCTGCCATGGGTGTTTCATGAGCCAAGCTTAATATTTCCTGGCGATATGATTTAGGGACCACAATTTGGTGATTAACAGTCCACTCCTCTTCAGCAGGGACATTGGGCGGTCGCCATTTTCTCATTAAAATCCCATTCTTTTCATAATAACAAACAGGGACTTGTAAAGCTTCATCTTCACTAAAAGCCTTTTGATAAAGGACTGAAATCTCAGGATCATTTTGTTGTTCCTGGATAAGCTGTGACCTTGACAGCATGTCATGACCCTGATCTTTAGATCTTGGTGTAGAAAAATCAGATATTGAAAAATCTGTCTGAGTTTCAGGCAGAGTAGGAGTGTGAGAAAAATTTATTTCATTATCAAAAGACTGACCTATAAAAGTATCAGCTAAGTCAATATCTGAACAAAAATTGTCTTCTTGAATGGCCTTCTTAGCCATAGCTCGAGTAACTGCACATGAAGGGTAAAGGTCAGGAATTTCCTGCTCAATGGGGTCAGGTATCTGATCCACACAAGGAGTGTCAGTTACAAGTGGATTAACCACTACCTTATCTCCAGCTAAGTCATTACCTAGCAATAAATGAACACCTTTAAAGGGTAAGAAAGATCTTATACCTACAGCCACCGGCCCAGTTACCAAATCTGAGGACAAATAAATATTATGGAGAGGGACATTAGAAAAAACCACACTCTACACCCTGAATTAGGACACTAGATCCAGAAGAAGTCTTCTCAGAAAAAGGCAGTGTATCTGCTAAAATAAGAGATTGAGAAGCTCCTGTGTCTCTTAAAATTGTAATAGGAGTCGGTGGGCAAGTATCACCGATAAGTGACACGGAACCTTCCGAAAGGAATGGTTCATAAATCTCCATTATAGAATAGATAAATACAGAATCCCTAAAGAAAGCCCAACACGGCAAAATTGAAAATGTTGCAGGCTCGGTTTGATTGAGCCTGTTCATGGACGGTACTGAAAAGTGCAAGCTACCGTCCACGCCACCTAGCACCGGCTTAAGCAGAATTCAACATTTAAACGTGAAATAGTAAAATTTTGAATTTAGAAACATCCGCAGATGTGTTCATACGGCGGTTATCATGGAACCTTCAATGTGACACTTCCGTGCCATTCCATGAAAAGCGGCGTATGGTCCCCAAGTAATAAAAAGCGTGTGCCCTAAACGAGAAAACAATGGGCGGAACTAAATAAAATGGAATTTTGAAAGGGGATCAGAGGTTATGAAGCCTGCGTATCACAGATAAGACGTCAAAAGACAAATTTAAAAAGCAGGCAACATATCCTAAGGGTGATTCAACATTATTCAAGTAGGAATATTGGAACCACCCAACTAGAAAATGCCGAAAAGTTGAAACTTAAAATACCACAATAGAATCAGACTTGGGTTCCTTGACCTTCAAAATTGCATTGTTATCAATACAAGACTGAGGTTCAGACCTTGAAGTGGTAAGACCTGTGGGTTTGGCCTCATCACGTTGCTGTTGCCTCCTTTTTAAGGTAAAGCAATCAGAAATAAGATGTCCAGTTTTCTTGCAATAATTGCATGTAGGACGAGATAAGGGACTATGACCTTTATGTTCATCAGATAACTTTGGTTTGGGAGTATTTGACTGACTAGATAAGCCAGATATATTACCAGAACTGAACTTGGAATTAAAATGTGAGGGTGTGGACTTCCCTTTATTAATAAATGAGACTTTGTGGGTTAAAGAATAATCATCAGCTAGACGGGCAGCTTCTTCTAAAGTTTCTACCTGTTTTTCATCTAGGAAAGATTTAACATCTGAGTGAATACAACGTTTAAACTCTTCAACTAACATGAGCTGTCTGAGCTTTTCATGATTTTTATTTATTTTCTTAGATAGACACCACCGATCAAAAAGTTGTTCTTTTTCTCTTGCAAATTCGACATGGGTTTGACCACTTTCTTTCTTAGAATTTCTGAATTTTTGCCTGTAGGCCTCTGGTACTAACTCATAACCTTTCAGAATTAATTCTTTTACATTATCATAATTAGAGCTTTGTTCAACAGTAAGTTGTGTATAAATTTCACGAGCTTTACCAGTTAAGACGCTCTGTAAAAGTAATGTCCAGTGCTCTCTTGGCCATTTTAAATTTTCAGCAACCTTTTCAAAATGAAGAAAATACTTATCAACTTCTTTTTCTTGGAAAGGTGGAACAAGCCTAATATTTTTAGTGACATCAAATTTTGAATTTATTCTATGTTCAAACTGATTTGCTCTCTCTTTGATTTCTAATTCTCTCATTCTTAACTGAAATTCTCTCTCTTCTCTTTCTTTTTCAAACTGCCTTTCCCTTTCTTTTTCCTCCCTTTCTTTTTCTAACAGTCTTTCTTCCCTTTCTTTTTCTAACTGTCTTTCTTCCCTTTCTTTTTCTAACTGTAACTGCCTTTCCTCCCTTTCTTTTTCTAATTGCATTTTTTCTAGTTCAAATTTAAATTGAAGTTCAAGCTCTTTTATCTTAATTTCTGTGTTTGTTTCAACAATCAGAGAAAGTGCATCTTGTCCAAAAATATCTTCATCCACAAAATAATGAATCAGAAGATTTTTAATTTCTTGTTTACGCATTGAAGATTTAATTTCTGATAAATTATACTTTTTTGCAAGATCAAGCAAATCAGTTTTCTTAGCCAAATCTAATACCTCCTGGGAAGGTTCATCCACAAACTTTTCTAAATTAAAAGACATGACTGCTTGCTGCTGGTTTTTAACTCAGAAAGTGATGTGTTTCAAAAATTTCAAAATGAAAGGTACACTTAATAGAACAACTATGATATCAACTCAGATGAGTAAATACGGTAATAAGTAAACGGTAATAATTTCCAATATTGTAGCCAAAATAAATATTCAAATCCCGGACGAGCCCCCAACTTCTGTTACGAGCCAGGCGTAACGAGAAAGAAAAGCCAGCAACAAACTTGTAAAAATAACAAATTTATACAGAAAAATTATTAAAGAAAAATAAAATAACAAATTATGTTTACAAATACCTGAAGTCCAAATAAAAATTACAAATGTCTAGTCTGATCCTGGAATGATCCTTTTTCAATAGCACAGTTAAATCCAAGTTAAATCCAAGAACACTTTAGAATAAATTCCCACAATAAAATCCACAAGAATAATTAATAATCCAAGCTCCAATAAATCACTTAATTTCCAAATTGAATAATACTCCAAATATATTGATGACTTAAAAGATCACTGATGACTAAAAAGGTAACTGATGACTTAAAGATAAGATTAATGAAAAATGTCTCCTTATATATTAACTAAGAAGTTTCCAGAAAGGTCTATTATGTTCTCAAGTAATCATAATCTAGCAACTTCAACAATAAAGATCATTCCAGAAGTTTCTATCTAAATATAATGCAAGAGTTTTCTACAACAGTTAAGAACCTTCTAGTACATACATGTAGTTTATGTTCTAAAAATAGAACAATGATAATATTGGAAAAACCAACTGGTCAGATACAAACTATATACATGTAATATGTTGCATACATAACAACAACACATTTTTTCCAATCTTACCCGCCTGAAGTAAATGAACGATTCGCTGATTTTTATCATGCTAGCATATTCACATTCATTAATAAAATTTATAAGTACATAAAATAGACAAATACAGAATCCCTAAAGAAAGCCCAACACGGCAAAATTGAAAATGTTGCAGGCTCGGTTCGATTGAGCCTGTTCATGGACGGTACTGGAAAGTGCAAATTACCGTCCACGCCCCCTAGCACCGGCTTAAGCAGAATTCAACATTTAAACGTGAAATAGTAAAATTTTGAATTTAGAAACATCCGTAGATGTATTCATACGGCGGTTATCATGGAACCTTCAATGTGACACTTCCGTGCCATTCCATGAAAAGCGGCGTATGGTCCCCAAGTAATAAAAAGCGTGTGCCCTAAACGAGAAAACAATGGGCGGAACTAAATAAAATGGAATTTTGAAAGGGGATCAGAGGTTATGAAGCCTGCGTATCACAGATAAGACGTCAAAAGACAAATTTAAAAAGCAGGCAACATATCCTAAGGGTGATTCAACATTATTCAAGTAGGAATATTGGAACCACCCAACTAGAAAATGCCGAAAAGTTGAAACTAAAAATACCACAAGCACAACAATAATGTCGTGCTGAACCTTACTATTTTAGATGCACTATCGCAAAAGTATAACGGCGAAAATATTTAAAAAAAAAATATTTCAGATATCTGAAAAGATAACAATGTACCGTGTCACAGTGTCTAGAAAGTTAAGTGCAGTAAAAAGGTGCACAAGTAGGAAAAAAAAAACAACACTTTTTTCAAATATAATTATTGACATCCTATCCTTTGATTTACATTAAATAAAATTGTTGTACAGTATTGGATTCCCGAGAGCCTATTTGATATTTGGAAAACATTGTACTAGACATTGTTTTTGCAAATAATATGAAAAAGTCGGACAGCTGTTGATATCCAATATTCAAGTTCAACTTTAGAGTGTCTGCGCTATATATTTCTTTGCTTTGTTCTACTAAGGTGCCAGCTTGTGCCTAGAATAATGAAAACAGGGGCATCTTCATCAACATGTCATATTGGACAGTTATCGTATGACCCTTACAGTGTAGATATGTTTTACTACCCTTAGAAACAGACAAATAAACGGGCGAACGAACGAATGAACGAACAAACAAATAAACAAACTAACAAATATATGTCGCTAAATATAAATCATTTATATATAGAAATAATAAATTTACAACGTTATAAAGCTAAAGAAAGCTAGAGTACTTTAATTAACAGCAAATATTACTTAGTATCACGAAAAAAAATTGAAGTTATTTTTGTTTTGCCTTTCAACATATGACGTATTTTAACTTAAAACCTACTGAACCGAGTGTGATTCGTCTTTGTCATAAGTATAGAGCCAGGTCAGCATGTCTATGGGGTCTGTCAAATTTTAATATTTTGGAATCCATTTATTAAGTTGTCTGTACTTAGTTTACACCGTTGCTCTAATTTAAGATCCTGTATATTATGTAAATAATTTACAAAATATATCAGAAATGTTTTATTTGATGGTAAATGAGATAATTTTACAAAAATTACGGGAAAAAATCAAAATTGGTAAATAATACAGAAAAGGAAATGATAAAGACTCGGTCTTTCTACATATAACACAATGGAACTTCATCAGTAAGACATAATCGGTCACGTGAACAATTCTTTAAGAAAAACAAAGCAAACATGGATACCGAATTCAACACTTCATCAAGCACAGTAGGTTGATTTTATATTTTAGATTTTGTGCTTTGTTTTACCTCTAGTATGATTACAAATAACATTATTAACGACGTGGTTTCTTCCTCTATGTCAAGTTTGTTTACAAGATGCGTAAGCGTGTGTGACGTGATCTCTGTTGATTTACATGGTTTGTAAGAAGTATGTTTCATACACTTCGTGATACCGTCGTTTTTTTATCCGACGATAACTTTGCGATTAATTTCTTTCGAACCGTCGGAATTGTTTTGTTATGCATTTAAGGACCATCTTTAACACATACACAATTATTATTTTTTCTCCGACTTTTCTCCGAAATGTTAAAGGATCTTTGAAGTCAATTTGATACGTTACCGGCAAAAATGATAATTACGTAAAATGTACATATTATAATGCCTCTAACTTACTATTTGATTTAGTGAAATGAGGTATTTCTTAGAATGACAAGGAGTTTTTGAAATAACAATTGTTATTGAGAGAATCTGATAAGGAAAGGGTCTCTGCTTTGGATGTAGGTTCAAAGCACAGTTGCATTTTATTAAATTGTACCATTTAGCATTTTGTTGACTTTCTTTTTTCAGACATCTTTGTTTTGTCACGTATACAGTGTTTTACTGATTCTTTCTAAATTAATATAGTTTAACATGATTGTTTTCGTAATTTAATATGAAATGGTCAGTTCAATTTCATTGAGTGTTTGTTATTTCCAGATTAGCTGGCTGCTTATTGAAATGTTAACATTAAGTAACATAAATTAGCCACCATCATTTTAGGTAGACGTACTTTAAAATAATTCAATTCAGCCATTTTATATCTATTCATTAATGAAAGATGGTTATGGCATGAAACAGGCCCATGAATCAAGCTCATATAACATGGTAGTAATCATTAAGAAAACACAAAAATAAAAAAAGACTTTGATCATGTCGTCAATGGCTGAAATATAATCAGGCTGTTTCATAGATGAATTTAATATTTCTTTTTTGAATACAGATATAAAATAAACACATGTTTTAGATAGCATAGCAACATGAATGTGAATAAACAAAAATTTCAAATTAAACTGTTGTACAATGGCTCTATTTCAAACAAGTGAAAAAAAAAACACCCCAAAACAAACAACTTAAATCGTTACCTAATTAGCACATTGTTGCGGCTTATCACTTTTTATCAGTATTTTATTTGTATAGTGCGAAATAGCTCGATGGAAAACAATACAGACGCATTTCATTGTAAGCAGTCAGCTAATTACAAATCTGATACTCAGGAAAGAAAATCCATTACTTCAGACACACATCCTGTTTTCGGGTTTACAGAAGTGAACAGAAGTGAATGTGCTTTTTTTTGTAATTAGCAAAATTGTTTTCAGCCGCAGACATCACATAAGGAGGCCACTATTTATTTCCGATATATTCGACATGTGACAGAAAGATTTATAGAAAAAGGTTGCATCTGTTGAAAGCGTCAATTATCAACATAACCACATGCCTTAAATAAGACTTTGATGCTATATATGCAAGAGGAGATTTTAATGGTGTGTCATATTAAATAAACCCATGTTATAATACACAGTTGAAGTAGATATATATTGGATATGGAGAATTGGTGCAGAACTATGCATTGCATAATCTGTACTGTCATAGCCCATTCCTAAAAATATTTGGAAGAGAAAATAACAACAGAATTTGGCGTTGACACTAAAATGTGGATGTTTAAAATTATGATGTTTGGAAAAGTTTTGCATATATTTATATCAGTAAAGAGGTTGAAAATAACATAAAAAACTTAATATGCATTTTCATACATATGCTGGTATTTACTCGGATTTTGCAATTGTAACTTTACTGTAAATCGGGCTTTTTGAGATATTGTTAATCCTTGTAATGTACAAATTATATCTGTTCATGTATAGCATTTGATGCTATAAGATATCAATTAACAAAGCTGTTTTAAAATAACATATTTGCAAGATAAAATGTGTGACTATTTTCTTGTGCTTATTTCTTTTTTAGCGAAGTCCCGTACTAAGATAAACAGTCTTATCTATGGCTTGCATTATTGAATTGGTAAAAGCGTTCCGACACGCAGTCTATCATCAGATATGGAGGTTATTGTTCACTTACGATGGAGCTGCTTTTGTCATTTTGATTTTGAAAAAGGTAGAATGAAGAAAATACCATTTAAACATCTTTTTATACTTAATTGCACAGACATCAGTCAGAGGACATACTTGAATCCTAAAAGCATGAAAAATATTATTCTGTTATTGAAATATAGTGTGCATATCGATACTGAAATGAAATATATTGAAAACATAAATGATGATGTTAAATAACTACTAATTCTTATACTTATATAGTCTGTGTTATTAAAAAAACATTTCCTTTCATCAATTATATTTCGTATTTCTTGTTCATTAAAAAATAATTTTCAGTTCTGTCTCTTCTAGGTTTTAACATTTTCTTATGTCCATGTTCAAAATCAAAATTTTATTGAATATTTAATTTTGGATCTGCTCTTTTATTATTCCTGTTTAAATTGCTAATTCTTTGTATCCAAATATATTATAAAATTGCCTACGCGTATTTACGTCCGCAAAGAAATTGTAAGAACACATCTTTTTTACGAAAAATAGTGTATACAAGATAGGAAATGCTTATTTTTTCCTTCATATATTTACAGTGAGCAGCAAGCTTTATCTGTTTTTCTTTGCGACAATTACATATGATATAATTGATAACTCGCAATTTGAAAGATGTTTAAGATGTTTAATTGATATTTTATTTTTGTGGATAATTTGGAAGAGAGCGTGAGAAAGATCACATATTTCATTACATTGCATTAACTCTGCAATTTTCACATATATTTAGGTTTTCATTGCTCCCGAGAGGTTTGTCTTTCTTACTAAATGTGACAAACATATTTCCTCTTACTTTTTGCTTTCAGTATCAAGAATACAGACTCCTTTGAAATTATTTTCCTTGAACGGAAAAAATAAGATTGTTTTCATGCAAATAAAAAAAAGATTATTATGCAAAACCTTTTATTCAACTTTTATTTTTTATTTGTTGGAAGATGAATCTTTGCAGTAACTAGCAACAGCAAACCAGTAAAGATATGGAAAATGTCAAGGGATATTTTTTTAATTATTCATTTAGTATAACACAAGATTACCTTGCTGAGGTTCTGTTTTGTTGTTTTTGTCTATGGTCAGGACAAAGTGTGCAATTAAGTTTTTTAGCAAGACCAAAAAATGATATAGTCCGTTTAATGACTATAAGAAATGAGGGGACCGCGTGAGTCACGTTTCTGGACAAGGGCAAAACCTTTGTATTGGCAAATAGTCGAAGACATCGGAAGCACCCAAAGTTTTCAGCATTTCTTGATGCTTAACATGTATTTACATGTCAACTAATTGTCACACAAAAAGCAATTTTGTCAGTAAGAAATGCACATATGTCATAATGGTTTTATTTTCAGACAACAACTTGAATTACGTTTCCAAAGGGTGATCAACAAATACTCTGATGATTTTAAAATAACTGTAATTTTTAATGATGTTTCCATTAAATGTATGTGTTACTTTCAATGTTTCATCTTTCAACGTAAAATAAATCCATTCATTATCTTCATATCGTGGTTTCCGCGACCATCATCGCTTTAAAAATGTTATTGCCTACTGTTAACTAAGTTGTTTCCCTTGACGCATAAAGTTTAATTGCAACATTGCATTTATAGTACTAATTCATGAATGCTAATTCTATTAATAGTCTTAAACGTTGAAAATTATCTCTACCCGAAATTTTGAGCATCATTTGGTCGCTGCAATAAATACATACATGTACTATTATATATTATTACAACATATTTTGGAATCTTTTTGTAACACAGTAAAAATAAAAATCTCTTTTCTCACCGTTTTTTGCATATTTAGAAGTTCATTTTCCTGTAACAATGTTCGAACTTGGTAAGTCTGCAACTTAGCTACGTCTTGTAAGTGCAAAATAAATCATTTTGTTCTTGGATTGTTTTTACGTCATTTTTATTGACATGTGATTAATGAAATAAAAAAATACATCCTCTGTCAGATGTATAGAGATTTGTAAATAAGTGCCTTGTTGCATATGGGAAATTGTTTACTACAAGTTTCAGTTTCTTAAAGTGACATCATGCTAATATTTTCATAGTGATGTTGAGCTAAATTTACTTTATACTTTAAAGGATTGACTGTCAAAATGGTGTTTGACCAACAGTTGATATTGGAAAATGTTAAGGATAAATTATAAATTTGCCTAAATTTAAAAAGACTGCCCCACTCTTTTTATAAACTAAGCATTATAGGTAAATTCTAATGGATCTTTACAGAAATTTCATTTGGATCTTTTAGTTATTTATTGTTAATGCGAACTTAATTATTAGATTGAAAGGATTTATGGCAAAATGAAAAACTTTTTGATCTTCACCCATTTACTCTCTATATACCCTTAGATGGACATAATGTCACTTTAACATCAGACTATTCGAAGAAACAAAAACACTTCAAGATTGTAAAAGAAAAACATATTACGTTAGACATATGTCGGTGTCATGTTATCGTTGCAATGAAGTTTAATATTATAAAGTTTGCTACGTCCTTGAAATTGATAACATTTTTGCAAAACAAATTTGCAGACCTCTTATGCCCCGATTACTGTCGTGAACAAGCTGTTTATACGCAAATGATTTTCACTAAACATCATGAAATGACATTAACAAAAAGGGAAATGGCGCTTAAAGGCGTGTCGGGAGTTTTCATATAGGCATATAGGCAAAATTTAAATTGTTCAAAAGAATTTCTTTAAGCTTGGCATATTGTTAGAAATGATAAATAGAATCATTTTAAGCGAAAAAAAATTGGGGTCACCGATCTCGTTTTGAGTTATCTGCCTTGAATTGGACCTTTTTGTTTCAATTCAAGGGCAGATAATTTACAGTGAAGGGAAACAACACATTTTTTTCTTATTTTCATGAAGCTTACCTTCATTTTAGTTGATATGAAATATTTCAAAGAAGAACAAATTTAGAGTGCTTTGTAGTTTTTATTCCGACTTTTTTCTTTTAACGTGTGCATCTTTTTTCTTGATAAAAATGGCCTATTTTTCAGCAATTTAAAATACCTTTATTTTCATTGAAAAATAAATTAACAGAAACGATGTAAGGAATGGCATGCTTATTATGTATTGTACTCAACAATTATAAAGGAAAACATAATACAGAGGTTAAGAAAAAAAGAATTCATTAAAGTATGTATAAGTTATCTGCCCTTGAAATGGCCTTCAAATAAGTAGAAAAGTCTGATTCAGTGGCAGATATCTCAAAAACGAGAACGGTGACCCCAGTTTTTTTTTTCGCTTAAAATGTTCTGTAACATGCCAAGTTTAAGGAAATTCTATAGAACAGTTTAGCGCTATGAACCATTGATCAATTTTATCACGATGCTATGATGAACATAAATACTGTTTCAAGTTTTTTTATTAATATAGAAATATGTAGAAAATAAATACTATACCAAGATAGCAAATCACTAAAATTAATATGACTGCTTATAATTATTTTATAGCCTTGTCTACAAACTTTTTGGACAGCCCTCGTTCATATAATAATGAAATAAAGCGAATAATCACAAATCTTATGTTTCGTTCCCGCATAAATTACACAGTAGGCAGAGGAATTTGCAAAGTTTATTCTGCAAACTTCGGCGCGACATGCTTAAATTTCCGTCAGATGTGATAATAATAAATTAATTATTTGCTAATTTTGACTAATGAAATGTTTAAAATACGTTCCTTTTAACGTCTTTGGCTTTAAAAGACATTTCTATAGTTTTATAAAAAATTAATCCTTTCATAGAATTTTCTAAATTTTTTGTATGATGAGTAAAATTTAATGACGAATTTAAAAATAAAAAATTAAAATTATGTTGACGTGTTGGATTTCTTATAAAAAATGGCAGTTTCCACGGTAACCGTATATCTAAAAAACTGTCAAAATAGCCTAACTGTGTTATAACGAATAGAAAATGTATAAGTAGCTTAAAACACACCAACGAGCATTGTTTTATGCAAAGATAACCTTATCTAATGATTCTGTATTTTAAAAACAAATGATAATTCTGAACAAAATATTTCTTAAAAAAAAATGAGTTTTCCATGTTCCTCAACCGAACAAAAAAATGAGAAAAATAAGCATGAATTCTCGAGAATAATTAGAGATATTGAAAAAAGTGTTTCATAGGATTTTTCTATTTTTTTTTGTATGTTGTGTAAAATTATATGACAAATTCAAAAAGAAAAAGAAAAATTCATGTTTGCGTGTTGATTTTTTGAAAAAAATGGCAGTTTCCGTGGGGAACCGTATATCTCAAGTTGTCAAAATAAGCCAAAACTGTGTTATAATAATGTATAAATAGCTTATTTTAGCACTCACAATAAACATAATTTTATATAAAGCTTGCTTAGTCTTAGGGTTCTGTAGATAAAACAAACGATAATTGGAAACATATTTCTTTAAAAAATGAGTTTTTTTTATGCTTTGTAATAAACAAAAAATGAAGAAAATAAACATGAATTCTGTAAAAAATTAAAGCTATCAAGAAATTTCTTTTATAGAATTTTCTACATTATTGATATATCAAGTTACATTTGATGGTGGATTTCAAAAAATAGAAATAAAATATATATGTTGACGTGTTAGTTTTTTTTGTAAACAGAAAATTTCTATGGTTACCGCATATGCCAACTGTCAAAAAAACCACGCTTTCTTAAGAAAATTTCAGTGTTATACTAAATATATTGTCAAACATACAACAAAAAAATGTTGTAATAAAAAATTTCTTTTTCTTTTTGATGTTATATTAAGTAAATGATACTGAATATCTTTTCTAAAACATATCTAGGGCCATTATTATTTTTTTTTCACTTGACTAACATACCCGAACAGTAAGTAAGTATTCAGAAATTTACAAAGAAAAATAATGAAATATTAATTTTTGTTGTTTTATTCAACCACTTTTTAAAATATATCATTTTAAACTTCTTTGCCCAGTTGTCTGCCAGTGATCAAGTCGCGACGCACTTTCGTCACTATACCCACAAGTGGTGGACGGTAACGCGCGCAAAATTATCATCAATGCTGTCGTTACTAATGCTTGGAGAAAATGCCTTTATGTGATGTTGACTAAACGACCTCTTATTCTTTTTGAATCTATCTCCTTTTGAACATTTAGAAATATCTATTCTGTATCATTTACTCATTATTTGCTTATAGACGAAATTTAAACACTTTATCCGAATACTATTCAACTTGACCTTCATTTGAAGAGTTATTATCCGTGATTATCTTCTTGGAAGCGCATAACGATTTGCGCACAGAAAACTTACCCGTAAAAGTCTTTAATTTGCATGTACCGACCATCAAGTTTCGAAGTAGATATACTTTTCGATCAAGACTGAAATTGGTAACGTAAATCGGCTTTTATGAATATAAATCAATCATGATCAGAATTGCGTCAGAAACATCTTGATGGCGTATACAAGGCCCCTTCCTTAATATCATATTTGCTTAAATCTTACCCATTAAAAACACGTTCTGAGGTTTCGATATTTGCTAGTAGACTCTTTTGTTTGAAAAAGATACACTATGAAACAGACGTTTTCTGTAGGAAAATAGATAAAAACTGCTAATTACAAATAAAGACCACATTGAAGGGAAATTGTCTTTATAAGATATATTTTAATATAACATGATTTGTTTCTAGTATCAGTAATTGACAAAAGTTTCTCACACGCGTCTGTCATCAGATTAGGAGGTCATAGATCTTTTTAACATTTTGCATTGAGATTTTTCTAGGAGTGCTGCGTGTAGCCTTAGCTTACATGGTTTAACGGAGAAACGCTCAGATTCCAAATGATAGTGCATATCTTATGATTGAACAAATACAGACATGCATTTGTTGATATTCTTATTAAAACAGGGACGAAAATAAATATTTCAATTTAATTTTTCAAAGAAACCAATTGCCCTAGTTTGAATCCTATTACTTCTTATAGAATAAACTTACTCTAACTCGAACGTCATTTATTGTAAATAATTTGGTCTATGTTTACATTTTATTTAGAAGAAGAAGACGGTATATACCCATTGACACCTCTTTTCCCAATTTAAATCTGTTTCAGGCAACTGTAAAATACTGTATAAATTAATTGGAAGGCGTTTGATAAAGATAAAATGCAATTAGTTTTCACTCTGCTTAGTGCAGAAAGATTTATTTTTAAATTTGATGATCGAATTACTAATTTTGTGGAACTGCTTAAGTGGTGGTAATGTAAAATACAACATGAATTACTACTTCTTGGTAAAATTCGAGTGGTTTTAAATGTAACTAAAACTAAATAGTTTGTAATCAATGAATTCTTAAAGAATGAGACAAATATTAAAAATTGAAAGTAATAAAAGTTTTCCAACATGCCAAAATAAACAATTAAATTTGCTAAATTGATATTCTCCTTTTAAATTATCTTTCAAAATATAACAAGCCAAGACAGAAGTGATCACTGACACATTAAAAATAATTAATTTTTAAACCCTCATGAAAAGCATGATTTTATGTTGAAATTTGTAAAGGAAATTTAGTGAATATGATGCATTCTTCATTAAAAATATGTTCTTCTTGACTTTACTCTTAGCCTGTTGGCGGTTTCTGAATGTTCCTATCCGACAAGTGCTTACCAATGTTATCCGGCACATCCGTGTCATCTCACCTTGATCTGCACTGTTCGATATTCACTCAGTATGTATTTCTATTTTTTTTCTTAAATATGATCAAGCGTTTTGTTCAGATCGAGAGACGGAAAAATCCATTGAAGATGATAAGCGTGTGGGGATTTTAAAGAAAAAATTGCGTGTTGGTTTGATAGCAAGTACATATTCATAGCAATATTACTCCCTGATTCTTAATAGGATGCGTTATACAAATGAAACACTATTTTTTTCTTTGCTTTCAAGCAATACTGTTAAAGTACAAAGATCCCCATAGAAAAAAAATCATTACTTTGTTTGTCAAACCTATACGTTTATGTTTTCTGTTTCGTCAACAAAGAACAAAATATGTGAAACATTTGTTTTGTTACCACGCAAGTTTTATAAATATTTGAATTTTTTTTTTTTTATCGGTTTTAAACATCACTCCACGTTTAAAATAGAAGGCAAGAATACAAGTATATGTCAGAAACGATTAAAGAATTCAGAATTTAGCCCATAATGTAATTTATTTTAACTATATAATGTAATTATAGCGCGACATATAACTAGGCCGACACCGTAACGCGTTTTTGTGGTTCGCAAAATTTTTTTCTTCGGCATAATCTTTTAGTAGTTTACAATTAATATGACATTTTTGTGCTTTGTTAAGAAAGAAGTGAACCCGGAATTTACTTTCTCAATATGCATCGCCAGTATAACCTCTTCATTGCCAAGTAAATGTTCTAGTCTGATAGTTTGAGAAACCAGAGCGTTTCTCATAATCCTACATGTAATTTAAGCATTTTCTACAATTAAAAAAAAAAAAAACAAAACAATAATCCTGGTCTGTAGAAGCTGACGTCTCCATTTTATAAGAAAGCTTTTTAGGGTATCGAAACCTTACAAAATATGTATTGTTCCCTTGAATTGGAATTGATCTTTGATATATATCAGGGTAGAACATAACATATTTTCTAAATAAAGAAAACTTACCTTTTTTCATTCTTGACATGGGAAAATTAACATAAAATATTATTTTTAATAAATGTTTGATATTTACAGTTTTAAATATAAAAAATAAGGAAGCCAAAAACGCACCATTAAAGTTTCAAATGTCAAACATATTTCGAGACAGTAATAAAACATTTCTAAGCGCTATCAGTACCTATTTGCTTAACTTCAAAGGATTTCAGTTTTTGTTGCAAATAACTTACGAAGCCAGGACAAGTAGCTGTATGCCTGGTTAGTTTAAATTTGACAAACCAGCTTTATATGTTATTTTGGTAAAAACATAAAGAAATATAATTTCGATTTTTTGCAAAAGCATCAGTGTCACTCCTGTGAAATCAAAGAAAAATAAGAAACCAAGTAGATTCAATTTCTAATTTTCAGGATTTCGTGTATGGTTTAGACTAGAAGTCGGTTATTTATTCAAAACATAGTAATTTAGTGTTAAGTTAATGCCTGCAAGTATATCTGGAATAGCAACTGAAAATTAACAGTGAATTATTTGACATTGTACACTTGTTATCACGACAGAAGTTGAGAGGATTTTGCATTATACACACGTATCGAACTCTTCACCTGCTGGAACCAGTCTCGATTTGCCTCGGCCACAAGATGAGATCACAACATGAAAATTTAAACACTTCAAACGATGATTTCCAGCAAAAACGCCATATAACACTTTAAACATAATGATAGGCGTTTTGCCTCCGCATTCACAAACGTTACTTTGTTGACAATTAATCTGAAAGAAATCAATGCATGACATGAATAGTTCATGAGTCTGATAATTGGATTTGACATTTCTAGTGGTCTAGTGATATTCTGTAAGACGTCCTGTTTTCTCGAGTATATATCCGTCCATTCAAGGCTGACTAAATTGAAAATAAAGATTTGTATAAAATATTGATATATATTTCAAAAAAAGCGTACATAAATGTTTTAAAGTATGACTTTTATAAAATCTGAAAATAATGTGCGTTGTTAGTACGTGTTTGAAATATGTTTTTGTAATTGGCAAAATATTCTCAGAATAAACTGATGATATAAACCAGAATCTGCTTTTCATAACATTCAAGTTTAACTCTCAGTTAATTGGGTTGCCAGTCTGAATGTAATGAAAAGCACGTACTAAAAATGTCATTAGAAACGTGACAAAAACAGGTGTCAGCATTATCAGTTACTGTAGTTGAATGCCTTGGTAAAAAATTAAGTTCATGATTTTTTGTACATAATTTCCTATAAAATAAGGACAGGAGAAATCTATGACTTTTGTCTAGATTGTTCTTGATGTAGATAATTGTTATCCATTTATATATATATTTTCAAGAAACTATTACATTACTTTAATGATAAACATGTATTTAACTCAAAGCTTTATATCACATCGTTCTAAAAAATTGTTAAACTTATAATTATGCTCTTACTTGTAAGATTTCATGTAGGAGCTCGCAGTTTTACTTTATATGATAATGTTAATTATGCTATTCCATTTGGGACGGCAGAATCTCGAATCTTTTGTAACAATTGATACTTTTTCTAAACACGTTAAAAAAATAATCTGTTAATTATCTAACGAATTTTACTTTTTTTTATTAACAAGTTATACTTCCTTTTGTATCAGCCTTATTAACTATAATAATACAATTGCATAAATTCTAAACAAAATTCAGTCTTAAAAACAAACTTAATGTATGTAATTCCGTATCAATGATAGAAATTGAATGCTCAAAAGAAATAATGCTAGTGTAAGCACTGGTCAACTTGTGTAACAATGAACAACAAATAAATAGTTCAACAAATTGTAATAAACATACAAATCTAACTCATGATAAACAACAGTATATTGACCCTGTGATGACCTTACTATTGCAGATATTCTGCATTTTGATTACTTTTTGTCCAATTAATTAATGTATCACCTGCTACAGCAAAGAAAATAGAGCCAGGGGTTGCAGCTGACCGGACATTGATTTGTTTATACATTTCAAGAAATATAGCCTTTCTTAGAGATGGCTTAAATCGACTATGGCGGTTTCTAAATTTTTGACAAGTATTAAAACATTACGTTCCAAAAATTTTCATTACATTTTTATTCGTTACAATCATTTGTCCTGTAATTAATATTTCTCTTTATACTTGATAACTGAATGAAAACGTACATGTTTTACACGCCCTCGAAAAAGTGATGTCTCAGTTTGATCTTTAAGAAATTCCTTTTACAAAATAACTGACCTTTTACTTGAAGTTGAAGAGGGCAAATTGTTGCAATGTTAGCCGTAACAAATAAAGCAATGCAACGCTGATTGTATGTTTGTAGCATAACTAAAATCTTATCCATTTCATATCATATATAAATTAAATTGTTGGGATATTACCATTTTAATTTTATGATTTTGAACGAACGGAACGAAAATAGAAAAGTACATGAGATCACTAAAATGAGGTAGTTATGCTTTGTTGCAGTACGTTATGAAAAATAAAATTCGACTGGGAAATAAAGATATCTTGATAAAACACGAAACGTCACAAAGACAGAAGTTCTCTATATGGTGTCACAGTGTCTAGAAGTTTGAACCGAGGAAATCACGTGCACAAGTAGGATAAACATTCTGCAAGTGATAAGAAAACAACATTCATGACATCATTTCTTCTTCTTGGCATTTAATAAAATTGTGCCCAGCATTAGTGCCACGACATTTTACATTTTAAGCTTGCAGGTATTTCTAAAATCAAACAAATGAAACAGAAACAAAGAAACAGACAAGTATTTTTCAATAAAAAACAGTATCAATTTGGAACATTCCAAATCTTCTGATATCTTATTAAATGTCACTATTTAAGCTATTGAGGGATTGTCATAATATGTTTCTTCCAAGTTGTTTGACAACAGTACTTTCTTTACATTCCAGGTTATTTGGGATAAAAAGAAATATTTAAATACAAAAGTTGCGTTGCTTGCTAAATCTAAATTGATTTACTTCTATTATTTATCGTTTTGTATTTCGGAACACACTGACATATGATCCGTAAAAAAAATGATATTCCTATTGTTTAACACACAGTACTATCAAATTTACATTTTCTAAAGAAAGTGAATATATGCAAAACCCATCTATCAATTGTTCAGATTTCAAATGAATTGAAATACATTTTAACCGAAACAGATTGAGACTTTACTTTGCCTATTCACATATATGGTATGTAAACTATACTAAGAAAATAAATGTTTAATTTAAAAAAAAAAAAAAGATCAATACAATTTCCATTAACAAAATCTAAGTAAGATCAACGCCTTTATTAGACAACCAGGAAATAACCTTTCAGACACATTTCTGATAGACATTACGCGCTTTGCATCATCATGGGTATTTCAGAGACATTTGTCTAATGCTTGTTAGTTCATAGAAGCTTTATTGAAGATACAAAGGATAGTTACCAGATCGGTAATTAGTCCTAATAGCTTTGGCTTCGAATTACTACTGTCTAGCTAACTTCACAGATGAAATTTAAAGCCAAAATAATGTATCATCACGTTGACAATGTTTCGTAGTGATTTGTTAAATTCTCATAATCATAATTTCATGCTTAAAGCGCGTCAGTAATTAAAACATTCTAAGAATAATTTTTCTCAATGATGTATGTATCTGATGTCATGTTTCTAATCAAACCCTTTCGCATGCCAGGGGGTTATTCTATTTATTGATCACCTACTTGCCAGAAGGTTTTTCTAAGAAATTACTATTTTATTAATTAATATAATTGTTAATATTTGTTATTAGTATTATAATAATTATATATGTTTCCAAATCTGCTATTATATAGAAATTATCTAATATGAACATATGTAAAATGAATATTTTACGACACACAACTATTATATAATAATGTCATTTTTTGTTTTTAATTAGAATCTGCAAAAAATGTGAAGTTACACTCGATGAAGTGTAAATTTGATGTTCTCTTTTCTGTTTCTGACTAGCTATATAATCATTTCATAAATATCAGACATCAAAACTGTATGTGCACATTTCCTAGTGTTAATGTCTATAATATGATTCAGAATACAGTTCTGTGGCCAGTAAGATCAACGTTCACTTGAAGCATGATGCATTTATTGAAATATAAAAGTATACCATGCCTGAAGCGACACGTAAAATATGTAATTAAAGAAACCACGTTTTTATACTTTATTTTCTTGATGTTTTCTTGTTGACCTCTTTTGTTAAGAGGATGTAATAGACAACTTTCTTAAAAATTGATTGCTTTGATTCGATCAGTTAAGATAATTCATAGAAGCACAAATCTGGCGATTTTATGTAATTTCTTTTAAAATACAGAAAATTGCTTAAAATAGATAACAAAAAGATAATAAATAAGATGATTAATTTTCTAACCATTCCCTCAACTGAGATTTGCTTTGGTAGGGTCTAGCGTTAACTGATACAAATCAAATATATTTATTCAAACAGATTCCATTTTCTCTCGAGCAGCAGCTTATGTGAATTTGTGTTATCTAAAATCATTAAATGGTATTAAAATCTTTGAATGTATTTTTAAAAACAGCCCTGTGATATGCAGAGATACTTTATTTTTCCAACTATATAACTAAGTCTTATACGTTATTTATTTAATATAAAACCAATAAAATGTTTTAAACTTTATTATCAGATGTTTATTCAACATTACATAAACGTTTTGATTATACTACTATAGTTTTTCATTTGTAAACACCATTATTATACGACCTTTAATTTACTAAAAGAAAGCAATGAAGTAAGCATTTAGTTTAGAAACAATAACTTTTTTTGGAATAACATCTTATATGTGTCGATTATCAATACAGTTTCTAATTATTTCTCTAAAAGATTTAGCTGCTAGTATGCCAAAGAAGATACGCACTATCTTTTTCTATGTAAAGACCGAAAGAGTATTATTCGTTAAGTTGACATAAGAAGAAATGATTTCGTATTAAAGTGACACGAAATTCAATTTAATCTCTAAACATTTCATCAGTACAATTGCTTACCAGACAAGAAAACAACATAATAATTAGCTCTCAAATTTACCGTTTGTAACGGCTGAAACAGAATCATTTGCAGCATCTTATTTGTTGATCTTTTATGATTCAGTTTATCCCTTGAACTAAATACACTTAATTCAACGTACTTAATTGCTTTTTTTGCTTTTCTAACATATCAAACTTGATATAGAATAACAAAAATGTAAATCTAATCATACTTTGAAATGAAAAAACTATTATATATTTGGAAAAAAATCTTAAAATTGTATAATGTATCACCTTTCTTTATGTATCGAAAATTGACCCGAAAAGACTTCATGAAATAAATACAGACTGAGATAATCAATAATGCAATTTGTTTTTGTAATTTCATTTCACAAAACATAGCTTTTATTTCAAAAATACATTGTTGCAGTTATAAAAGCCAACACTGTCGGAAGGAAATGTATATGTAATTCTTTATTTGTGAGAGTGTACTAAACGCTGATAAAGTCCCACTTTCATCAAGACTAATTTAAAGTTCAAATGGTAATTTAAAGAACTAAAACAACATTTACAGTTCGCGGTCGATTGAAAAAGAACATTATTAAACCTACAAGGAGTGTCAAATATGAATGCATCTTATTACGTAAAATGATTCGTCATAGGTTTCACTGACGTTTTTTATTTTGTTCCTTCAACATATTCACTTCCAAAAGATATACAAATATCTGGAAAAAAGTGATCCTTCGGAAGCATTGAAAACAGCAAAATTACATGAGAATTGAAGACTAAGTTTAATTGAGTCTGTACATGAGGAATAATAAAAAAGTACAACATCACTCACCCCCCCAGCAATGGCTTGAGGGGTACACAATTCTCAAAAATTACAAGTGCTGGAATCAATGATCCCAAAGGACCAGAACAAATATAACAACACTGAAGTGAAGTATACTTTTTACGGCCGCCACACAGCACTTGACACCTGATGTGATATATAAATATCTGGAAAAAAATGATCCCTCGGAAGCATTAAAAAACTGCAAAGTTATATGAAATTTGCATAAATGGTGTCTTGACATTCGGTGGGTGAAAAAAGGGTTTAAAATTGTATTTCACAGGAACTTTAGAAATCAGAAAGCCCCCTCCCGACTCAAAAATATAAAATACATTTCATGGCAATATTTACCGGATTCATTTGCAAATAT
The DNA here is from genome assembly GCF_026571515.1 of Ruditapes philippinarum. NCBI lineage: Eukaryota > Metazoa > Mollusca > Bivalvia > Venerida > Veneridae > Ruditapes > Ruditapes philippinarum. Next base: position 29,880 of record NW_026856487.1, read on the forward strand.
GGTAAATTACAATAACAACACATTTGGTAAAAAATATTAAGAAATAGTGCATAGATGGTTATGTAAAACTTATTTTAATTTTTACTCTTGGACAAAAAGAGCTAAATGTAATAGTTTTATAGTTATAACTTTAAAATTTATTTTCTTCATATTCATTGCAATGGCCTTTCCATCTTTATTTCAATCTTTTTATACAATTAATATTCGTCGTATCCTTCCAGCAAATTGAAAAAAGAGGCCGCTTAGTGTGACATTAATCACAAATGATGTAACAGTTGCAGTGGAAAATTAAGATTGAAATACGAATCTGTGGAAATGTCAATTATGTTAAATGCACTTTTCATTGTTGTGTATTGAGCATTGCATTAGTAGGTGGTGCAGATGTTTGTTTCAATCAGAAACTTTTTCTTCCCTTAATTATGAGAAATAGAGATAAAAAAGTTCATTAAAAACACAATGCCCACAATACCCAACAGCAACGGGTACCAAAACGGGCAACAAATTGGGTATGGACAGACAAAAGGGGCATAGAAGGGTTCAAGTAATAACTAAAAGGAGAATATGAGTTTTAGGGATTCGTAGGGGAATGGTTTGGCGGAAAAAAGAGAGGGTTAGAGGGACAAACATGGAAGAGAAGAAAATAATTACCACATACGTGAAGATAAAAATAGGAACGCTTATACAAACACAAACATTAGACAATACATAAATGAAGAAAGAAGGTTGGTACCCGCATTGTAACGCCAATAGCTAAGACATTTCTGTGATATTTTCCGTCAAATAGATTTCTCCAATTGTCTTTGTTGAAATATTGAAAAAATGAAAAAAAACGAATGATCATGTAAATGCCTATAAAAACCTTATGACAAAAGTACAGTACTCAGTGTCAGGTGAAACAAGGCAGAAAGCGAAAATTAGAACAAGTCAGTCACAGCCATGCACAGTCAGTCAAGACAACGTCCAAAGGCAACATACGTTTTTTTCAATATCCTTAAAAATGCTGTTATATGATGTATAGGATGTAAGACAATCATAAATTATTACATGTGCATCTTAAAAAGATATTTATTTTTTCATACTAAGGCCATACTTATGACATAATGTCTTTCACTAAATCGTAAACATAAATTTACTTTATTATTCTCTAAAGGCTACTAAGAGCTGCAATTGAAAGCCATAAAATTGGACTTGCATTGAGAAACATATTTATAGAAATGTAAGAGAACTTTTTGAACATTTTGAGTTATGTTCCGACATTTTGCGTTGTGCTTTTACATAAACACAATATCATCAATGTTACTATATATTGTAGATAAAGATTAGCGGGATGTTATTTCGACAATTTGAGATAATTTGTTATTAAATTACTGTATTGTATATGTTGCAGTGCATTATTCATCAAATTAACAATATACTATTTAGGAAAAAGGAAAATTGAAAGTTTGAATCACTTCAAAAAGTATTGTTACTAGTATATTCCTATATATTTAGGAAAATACTTTGTTGATAAAACAGCTATTTTGAAATGTGCTTCATTCATGTTATATTCAATGACTGTCTTACATGTCTGTTTTATTTTTAGATATGATGAAAAAAGACTTCACCAAAAATCAAAGGATACCAAACAGAAAGCTGTTACGTTAGGTCTGGTCTTGAGAAGAACAAATTAAATTTGATAAAGTACACCACAAATTAAAGATTTATCTCAGGCGATATAGATCTAAATTTTACTCCAGGAACGGACATTTTTTCAGCAAACATTTGAATAATTTCTAGGAGGAAAAATAATGTTTATAATCGTATTTCCCTTTGTCACAAACTATGAATATATTTCAATTACTAAGGAATTAGAGCATTTCTAAATCTTAATATGTAGAACATTGCTCATATTTTTGAGACCTTTTGTATGACATTGTTTTTCATTATGTAAATACTATATTTTAAGAGCGCATGCGATGTCATATTTGCAAAAAGAGACAAACTAAAAAATTACTAAAAAACTACTTCATCAAGCCCGGGTCAATATATATGGATAAATTTTTTTTTGTATTTTAATTCATTCTAAAAATTCTTCAAAAATTCGAATTTGAAAATGCTCTTCGTTGAGTTATAACTGATTTTTATTTGAATTTTCTCTTTACTGAAAAAAACTCCTTATATTACTTAATTATTTACATATTGAATAGTTACATGTGATTTACAGACTGCAGAATGATGAATGAAGCGTCATGTCATTTTAACCAGAACCCAGACCGTCTAAAATGATTACCATTAATAATAATCTTGTAAATTTTTTCCCGCTCCCTTTTAGCAAACAAATGGATCAAAGCAAGCGCAGGGTCTTTTTATGATTTATTAATATCTAATTTAAATTATTTACAACCTTAGGTATGAATTATAGTTAATTGGTATATTTGTACATTGGATATTTACACAATCAACATCATTATCTTTAAAATTATAATTGTACTTAAAAAAGGTCGGGACCAAAAGTTATATCAACATTATTCACGGTCCTCCCCTCATCCCTACTCCTCCCTCCCCTACGCCGCCTCCTCACCACCACCCTCCCACCCCCGTCCCCACCTGCTAACTAACCCTCGTCTCGCTGTCCACCCACTCCCCCCCAACATCACCATCCTCCTCCCTTCACTATCTCTAGCACTCCCCGCCCTATTCACCACTCCACCCTCCACACCCCACAACGCCCTCCCCCCCTCCTGACGCACCCCGCGGGCCCCACCCCCCCCGCCATCAAACTGCCGCCCGCCCTGCCGTGGCCCCCACCATGCTCAATCACCTCCCGCCGCCTGCCTACGACCTCCCCAGCTAGCCGCGCCCGGACCTCTAATCCCCCGGTCCCATGGCTTTAAGCTCTTACAAAACGAGAATTAATCTTGATACATGTATTACATTCTGGAATGAATATATTAAAACATTAGGCGCCAAAATTAAGAGTTGAATAAATTGTCGTAAAAACAGCAAGTCCATCCAAAATATATATTGACACAATGTCATGTAAAGCAAGTTCGGGTGCTACTATGTGTTTATACATGAAATACATCCCTGACGAGGGAATCATAAGCAGAAGTACTTCTGGTTTTGTTGTTGTTGTTGTTTTGTTTGTGGTGGTCTTTTAAAAAATTTTTTTTTGTTTTGTTTTGTTTTTGGGGGTTTTTTTTGTTGTTGTTTTTTGTTGTTGTTGTTGTTTTGTTCCACACTGGCACTGTATGAACGGTTATCCTCCACCATTCTTCATATATATCATTCTTTTTTCACAAAAAGAAAATACAGAAGGGCCTCTATATATCAAGTGACAATTTACAACGATCAATATAAGCAAGTAAACAAAATAGAAGCATGCAGATTATTCATAATTTACAATCAAATGTGTACGGGCTTTTAATAAATAGGTCCTTTAAATCAAGATTTTTATCTGAATCTTTTAACGATCGTTTATGTAAATATTGATTATGGCACAAGTAGCGTTTTTTAGTACGCAAGTTGTGTTATGGTTCCTGGCCCTCATACTTGTTCATTTATTATGTTGTCTTACAGTACTTCTCGTCTTTTCCCTTGCATAGTCACGTTTTTAGTTTTCTTCTGTCGTGTTACCATATACCGTTGTCTTGTTATCATATGTCGCCTGTCTTGTTATCACACACAATCCATCGTGTTATTACATTCTGCCCATCGTGTTATCACATAACGCCCGTCGTGTTATCACATACTGCCCACCGTGTTATCACATACTGCCCGCCGTGTTATCAAATACTGCCCGCCGTGTTATCACATACTTACCGTCGTGTTATCACATACTGCCCGCCGTGTTATTGCATACTTTCCGCCGTGTTATCACATACTGCCCGCCGTGTTATTGCATACTGCCCGTCGTGTTTTTGCTTACCGCCCGTCGTGTTTTTTCATACCGCCCTCGTGTTATTGCATACCGCCCGTCGTGTTATTGCATACCGCCCGTCGTTTTGTTTGTTAACCGCCCGCCGTGTTATCACACACCATCCGCCGTGTTATAACAAAACGCATTCTCTCTTCGTGTTCACGAGTAAGCATTCGAGTTTTAAATATTGTTCCTAGCCAGAAAAGCAATCGGTGGACATTTGCGTGTTTTCATATTTAGTTCGGGGACATTACAGTTATCTACTTTATGCAAACGCGTTTTCTCTAATTGTTTCCTTAGAAATTTGTCAAGAACATAATTTGTCGCAACGCAGCTAAATATAGCACTTGCTGCCACTAAATGTCGCACCATTGCAACCGCCGCTAAATGTCGCAAAATCTTCTGCCAAGATTCATAAGTTAACTGCAGGTATTAGATAACAATAAACATTGAGTAAATGTCTAACTTTTGGGCCGATAATGTATCGGCTGAAAATGAAAGATGCTTTTTAAAGTTGATTGGTCTTCAATGGGTGCATCTTCAAGAAATATTTCAAATTTTGATAAAAACAATGTAGAAACGTTTCGTCTGGTTCATTAGTTGTATTTTGCATATAAATTGTATTTTGTATATTATAATATAAATAATTCTTAGGCTTTTGAAACTCCTAAACAGTAGAAACAAGATCATGATAATGTTTTTATTTCTCCTAATAAGACTTTTAAAACTCGTTATTATCAGATAACCACCAGACGATTACGTAGCAATTAAAACATTGTATTTTATTCGAAATTTTCGGCCATGCGACCACATACATGCATCGAGGACATATTAAAAGGAAAGTGACCGTGCGACCACATACACGCATCACAGCATTCCCCTTCTCTTAAGTGAAAGGGACAAAGAGTTATCCGCCCTTTTATTAAAGGGAAGAGCAAAAATATGCCATTTGCTTATTGCAATCGATAAGAAGGCTAATTTTTATAAATATTTCTTGAATTGGTTTATATACAACAAAAGTATCGCAAAACAATCCGTGTATAACGTAACGTCCTTTTAAGTCCGCTATGAAATTTTAAAAAAAGATCATATATAATTTCATGGAAATTTTGAGCTTAATGTTTTTCTACTTTCATTCTATTGACTTAAATGTTTTTCTACTTTCATTCTATGTATGTAACAAAATTATTTAATTTTGAAAACTTTTCAAAAATGTTATATATGGATAAAGTATTGGAGATAAATTTCACACTTTGTATTCAAATATTACTTATGGGCATTCTTGTCAAAATTCGCATTTCATTTCTATATACGACGTTATGCTACTTGTAATAGAAAAGGTAACGTGATGGGCATCCCGAAAAAATATACTGACCATTCTGACACTGGTAAGGCTGTACATATTTGCAAGTGTTATCTTACCTGCTGAATTTGTAAAATGTTCACTTTTTTAAAACTGTCTATCAATCTGGGAATATCAAAATAGAAATTTCTAAAGTCAGTCAGCCATAACTACACAGCCGGTTCAGTCTGCAGGGATGTGCAGCCTGGCATACATGTATCTCTTATGTTTCAAATTTAAAGGAATGAATGGCCTTCTAAATATAAAAAAAACTATTCCGTACCATCTAAAGCGGAGTCTTACCTGTAGCGTTATAATTTATTCATTCAGAATCTTGTTACATATATCAATTACTTTCTAGAATATCAAAGTTAACATCTAAATATTAAAACCTACGCCGTACCATGCATCTGAAGCGCAATCATATTATGTTTTATGTATTGTGACACTACGTTCATTTAGACACAGCGAAAATATGGTATACGGTTTGGCACCCGCAATGCCCCGTATGTTACAGTTTGGCACGAGGAATATCCCGTATGTTTCCTTTTTTCTATATAATATTATACAAATAAGAGACAGACCATTCTTAGTAATATACTGCAGATTAATAAAATCTTACGTTAGCCTTTGTTATTAATTGAAAAGCAAAAAAAAAGTATTGTTTATCTTGAAGATAATTGCAAAGTAATAAGTTCATCATTGACGATAAGAGCAGTTGAATAAAATTTATTGTAAGCCTTGGCTATTGATTGTAGAGTAATGCAAACGATCGTGTTATAAGCTGCAGAGAGTCTTGCTTAATTAATTGCAAAGATATCTACATATACTACTCAAAATTTGATAGGGATCACTTATTCGATTATATATTTTTATGGGTATACAACAATTAATTACATGCAGCTATATGACGTATTTTGATAATTTTGATATGAAAGTGTATTAATTTGTTGGGTTTTTTTGTTACTGAAGCGTGAAAACGGTGTAACTGGTTAAGGGTGGCTTTTTAGGTTTTTTGTGATGGGTGATACAAGTGGAATGAATTTGAAAGTGAGCCAAATGTGTAAAGATGTTGTCAATATCGTGTGTGGTGCCCATTTGCGTTGATTACGGACCGACACCGTCTCCTCCTGCTATTGATAAGCCCGTGTATGGCGTATTGTGGGGTTCGAACCCACTCCTCTAAGAGGGTCTGTTAAGCTCCTTGATGGTGGTTGGCTTTACTGGGCAAGGTGCAAGTTTAATATCGCGGAAAAAATTCATGTAAAAGCGTACGCCTTAATTTTAACCGAAGGCTTCAAACCATCTAAGTATATATATAGTATACATATTATTTCACTTTCAGGTGCATTCCTGATCCCCATCATAATATTCAACGTATTTGGGGCAATCCCAATTGTGTATCTTGAAATGATCATGGGACAATACTCCCAATCTGGGGCAATACCGGTGTGGAACGTGTGCCCGCTGCTTAAAGGTAAGTCCCGTTTTACCTTAATATTTGTCTAAACGGTATTTCTACGGTGTTTTATGCTTTGAACAGTATAATCTCTGCAGAGCAATTCTCTTTTGGGGACAAAGATTTTGGTTGAATTTGTTAGGAAACGTTACTCTAGGCAACATTTATACTGTAAGAGATTACAGCGGGCCACTCAGCAATTGTTGAAGTGTAATTAGAAAATATTGCAGAAGAGACTTTTTTCCCAAAGACTTGATATCTGCTCTATGCCGAAAGAATGTTCAGATGGTCTCATGTTAAATGGTTACGAGTTATACAAGTGTCCTGTAAGTTGACCTTGCATCGAAAAGGAAGAAAACAATTTCTGTTTAACAGCCTCATTCGTTAAATGTTCTACATATTATAAACATAATGCCGATTATTGGTTTCAACTTTTGTTGGCAGGAGTAGGCTATGGCACAGTGATATCTACGTTCTTGTTTTCCATCTACTATGGTGTCGTTATCTGCTGGATGCTGTTCTACTTCATCCATTCCTTCTTTCCAACACTGCCTTGGACCACGTGCAACAACGAATGGAACGTTCAGGAAGCGGAAGTTTGCATTCCTCGCACAGGCGCAGCGCCAAGCGGAACAACATCCGGAAAGGATACACTTTTGGACAATGTAACGACAATGTTCACTACATCGTCATCAACGGCGATGTCTGTGGTTTCGAACGTTACTGAATTAAAGAAAAGTACGTCTGCAGAGCAATTTCTAAGGTAAGGACTGAGTGAGAACATTTTAGTTGTTGTTTTCATTGTTTAAATCGTTGCTTCAAAGCCCTTAATTTGGACATGACATTTTGCATCATGTGTATTCCTTTCCCTGGAAGTCAGACTATATAGTCGTCATATTACATTGGTTTATGAACAAAAAATTCTAGTCATTCATTTAACGCATTTAAATCCTTATAATATATTATAAACAATGCACTCAAATCATTTTCTTGTTTCTTTTACTTTTTGTTTGTCATAAAACGAACAGGATATTCTGAACATAAACAACATTGTAAATATGAGGTTTGTTGTGAATTTGAATGAATATAATTATGTAAGAAAAAGAATTGTTCACTTGTGGTTTTGCTTGTTTCTCAATTTGGTTGATGATGTTTTATGCGGTTGTTTTTGTTTTGTTTTTCAGAAAAGAAAATGTTATTTATGGTTATAATGAGTAGAGTACACAAATTTATAATAATTCTAGATAATAATATCCTGGAAAAAAAGAAATAATTTCAGTTTATTATCCGATTGGAGATTTACAAGGGTAATCCATATGTAATGCAATACGAAGTCTTTCTAATTTAGCTCGTGACGCTATGCTTCAAAGATACAAAATTCATGTGTGTAGTCAACGTACCGATTCAAAAAATGATTTTATTTACATTTAAAACTACCTGACACGAGTAACTTCATGACAAATATGGCGCTCACTTAAGTTTTGAAATACAGGCTTACAGAAAACACCATACAGCTATTGGCAAAACATAAGCATGACTAAGATGCCAGACTTTCACTTACCCAGATCGCAGAGATATCATAAGGGTCAACTTATTCGATTCTGAAGAATCACTTGAAAGTAAGGCGAATTACTGCCAGATGGATACCATATTTGCTAACACCAGTCTGACCAGGAAAAGGAGCGAGTTAAATGCGCTTGAAATTTACTGGAAATGTTTCCTAAATATGACAGGTGCCGTAGACTGGTAATGAACGCTGCTTTCACTATTTTACTCAGCTTTGCAAGATTAACAAAAAGATTTGCGCCAACAAACATTTTCGTTGACCATGCATTGCCAAGCGATTGACAAGTGTAAAGAAATTTATGTACGTTATTTCTTTAAATACCCGTGGAACTGTTGTCCAAATATATGTTTCTAGAGGCCGTACTGTCATATCCGAGAATTAAAGAGATGACGTGTAAAGAAAAATTGAAAACACTTAAATACAATAACAGTGTGGCCATACCACGTGACTATGACGTCATTTTCGGCATCATTTCCAAGACAAATGTTGCTCGATTCGGATAACAAAATAGCCGTAAATATTTTATTTCTGTACCAATTTCTTTGGGATATGCACCAGTCTACGGGGGAAAATATAAGCTTTCCACAGAATATTGGATCTTCGTCAGTTTATAAGCCGTTTTATCAAACACTTTGCATAACCTTGGAAGTTGCTTGTATTTGAGCGGGCTTCAGTTGCAAGCTATTTCGTTTTCTGGCGTTATCTGGTCTACGCCATGATTTAAAGCCAGATTTAAATCAACCGGGAGTACGGAATAAAACTCTACCTAAATATGTTCATATTTTTATTATGAATGACATAAATCTTACATTTTCCTTCAATTGTCAATTCTGGCACCTGTTCCAAGTCGAAAAAAAAGGACTACAGTTTAAAGCAGATTTTAGAACCCGTTGCAAATGCAAAGCAACATGCCTACCGTTCTCTTTCTATAATTATGTTAACCATGAAAAACATTTTATATTTTATTTACTATTATACGATTTACATAAACACAAATGAATATTTAAATGATTTTTACTCGCTGCGCTATAAGTGATTTTAAAAGTCGTAAAAAGCATTTGTAAAGAATATAATCATTTTCTCTTTCACGGTAATGATTATGAAAAATCTATTAGTGTCATGAAGCAATACTAAACGTGGAATATTCAAAATAGAGAGAAAACAGAAACTCTAAATATCGCAAAAAACGGCCAAATTGAAAATGTTGCAGGCTCGGTTTGACTTAGCTAGCCTGTCCAATGAACGTGCACATTCAGGATCACTTCCATTTGTATACTGTGAAAAGGGAACTTTACGCCTCAACGCGGCAATTTTCAAGTCAAATGTTATTCTTTTGAAAAGAGTTATTTATACGTATAACCATATATACTCGTATATACTTGGTAAAGAACCTGTAGCAATGTTTTAGTATGATATATTCAGCTTTTTAACACAGTGGCACTCGTTGATAAAAATATTTTTACATCCTGTTTTCATACCCACGGTAACCGTTTCTCGTGAACTGGATATAACTTCGTTCACTTAGGAACACTAAACACTATTTATTTTATTATTGCATTTATTTCTGTTAATAAACTGCATATCTGACAAATTTAGTTAATTATATCAGTCAACCCAGCTTTATCAGAGAGCTCACTATAATACACATTGTAATAAAGAGAGGAAGGGAACGGAATATTTATGGTTTGAAAACATTTAAATCGAGTAGAATGTTTTAACAATAATGTCTCTTTCAACTAAATAAAAACGATAGGGCTATTTGGGACTATTTCTTATCGATGTGGTCATTGGCTGTAAATACATGGATTATTACACGCGGCATGACATGCAGATGTCCTCAACATGATTTTTGTAGCACTTTAAGATTTAAAAAAGGACCACATATTAAAATCTAAAACATGATAAACATAATGCATTTGCCAAATAAGTGAATTATCTGATATGTAAATAAAGAAGTAAGTCATTTGACAGTTGAAGTATAAAAATTGAATATACTCTTCAAAAGTAATCGTAATTTTACTTAGTTTATGTTAGCTATCAATTATTCAATGGACGCATCAGTGTCATATGGACCCCAGTTATAGATCTTGCCGGTGTTGCTATTACAGATCTTAATGTAAATATTCATATAATTATTGATAATCATTGTTATTTCCGTCTTTTTGATGTTTTGTTTTGTAAAATCATTTATCTGTTTACTATTTTTTACTTTGTTTATTCCACATGGTCTCCATTCTCGCTCTTTATTGATGATGAAAGTGCTTATAGTTTAATTAGCATAAAATGTCAACGTCATGTTAATGCGCGTGGCAATTAGATTCTTGATTTTGATACTGATTAATGTGCATAGTACTTCAAACTGTGATTTCGTTTATCAAACTCTATAGAAATTTATAATACGGCAATTCCAAATATATACCTTTTAAAAGTCTCTCTTTTGACGACAGAAGAACCTATTCGTCACATTCACGTGTGTCAGTGTTTGTCAGTTACTCTTTACAAAAAATAGAATGAAAAAAATTACCTTATAACTTTACAACACTCGCGTTAAAGTGTAACAATTTCCGTAGCATACAAAAGTTTTTTTGTTTTTTTTTATTTTAACTCTTTCTCTCACTAAGAGCACATATATTTCTTATCAATTTCTCCATTGTGAAATAGAATAAAACACATTTTAACTACAGGATAAGATGAGCAATACTTCAAACATCTTCAAAACGAAACCAAAAATATTATTTTTCGACAGGACTAAATCTACGTGTCGTGCACTATTGCGATACATGTAAGTGTAATTGCTTTAAGAAACATTAGTTTTTTTTCCACAATCTCTCTGTGAAAGATCAACAATAAAAAACTAAATTGTAGAAAGAGTACGGTAGGCATGATGCTTTGCATTTGCAACAGATTCTAAAATCTGCTTTAAACTGTAGTCCTTTTTTTCGACTTGGAACAGGTGCCAGAATTGACAATTGAAGAAAAATGTAAGATTTATGTCATTCATAATAAAAATATGAACATATTTAGGTAGAGTTTTGCCTTCCGTACTCCCGGTTGATGTAAACCTGACTTTTTAATCATGGCGTACACCAGATAACGCCAGAAAACGAAAGAGCTTGCAACTGAAGCCCGCTCAAATACAAGCAACTTCCAAGGTTATGCAAAGTGTTTGATAAAACGGCTTATAAACTGACGACGATCCAATATTCTTTGGAAAGCTTATATTTTTCCCCGTAGACTGGTGTATATCCCAAAGAAATTGGCACAGACATAAAATATTTACGGCTATTTTCAATTCCGAATCGAGCAACATTTGTCTTGGAAATGATGCCGAAAATGACGTCATAGTCACGTGGTATGGCCACACTGAATAAAGTTGGTCCTTCGACTGGTATGAAAGGCTTATATATTCCGCACAAAGAAGCTACTGTAATTGATTATATTTTTGAAGAAAAAACGAGTGACTGTCCTTCAACATCCGCCATAGTCTCTACACTTGGCACCCCTGTGACTTCTTCCTCTTTCCTAAACTGAAAAACATCCTGCAGGGCATGGTTATAAGGGTATAATTGGACTTGGGGCGGCAATTTTCAGTTATTGAAAAGTATGCCTAAGGAGGACTGTGTTGAATTAAAAGATTAAACGTCTGAAACTTTGCTTTCCTCTGGAGATTGTTTCGAAAAGGTTGAAATAAAAAATTGTAAAATATTTGCTCTTTTGTTAAATTTATTGACCATATTGCATTACATGTTGACCCAGTCTCGTATTCCTGCTATAAAAAGTATTTGAAGCATGCATAGTTACTTTGTTTAGATACAAGGCTTTGGATATGACGGATGGTTTAGATGAATTAGGCTCCATCAATTGGCCGCTTCTAGGATGTCTTGCTGCCATAGAAGTTTTATGCTTCCTTTGTATATTTAAAGGAGTCAAACTAACCGGTAAGGTACGTAAAAATGTATTTTTATTTGTTTGTTTGTTTGGGCGCGTACCATGACGGTATCGGTCATATAGCGACGACCAGGAAAGAGGATTTTAGCTAAACCTCGGCTGTTACATACTTCGAAGCAACACCAGGGTTTAAACCATCGCACCTGCTGGAGAAATGCATAGACTCCAGTTATCCGAACGCATTTAGTCGCCTCTTACGATCACGCAGGCCGGGGATAAATGGTGGAGGAATTCTTATACCTCAAACATGGAAGGCAACCCTCAACCACAAGGGACTCTTTATAAATAAGTAGATCTCTATCAAAAAAGTAGGTTTTATTTCGCTGCTGTTGTTGTTGTTGATGATGATGATGATGGTGTTGTTATCATCGTCGTCGCTGCAGCTTCGGCTGCTACTTCCGTTGTTGTTGTTGTTGTCATCGTCGTCGTTATCCTCATCATCGCTGCTGCTGCTGCCGCCGCCGTCGTCTTTGTCTTTGCTTTTGCTATTTTTTAGTTGACTGGTTGTAAAACATACATAACATAGTTTCCTATACTTTTATGAAAATGAAATAAAAATGCTAAAACATTTCGGCGTGTCAAACATTTTATAACGATGTTTATCATTTAACAGGTAGTATACTTTACTGTCCTTGGACCATTCGTTTTACTTGCCATCTTTCTTGTAAGAGGGGCCATTTTACCGGGAGCAGAAATTGGTATCAAATATTATCTTACTCCTGACCTTAGCAAACTGACAGAAACCAAAGTGAGTATTTTGTCTTCACTTTCTATCAAAAGATTCTTAATTAACACTACATAAGCTTTTAGCAATATTTCATAAGTTGCTTCATTTTCTTTCCTTCCTTTAAAACCACAGCGGTCAACTAAATTTTATTCTACATATGCATCCAATCTTTGGTAAAGAATATGCTTATAAAAATGTTAAACTTATGTTGATAATAAGATACATATTTTCTTTATGTGGCCTTGGAAATATAGGCTTTTCACTAAATATGTTTATTCATGTTTTTGTTCCTACAAATGTGCGTGCGTGCGCGCGCGTGCGTGCGTGCGTGTGTTTTAATGGAATTTTCAACATGATTATTATACGTACTTCTATAATAATTAAATTCTTGGAAATGATTTAGATATGGGCTGAAGCTTGTATGCAAGTTTTTGTTTCGGTCGGACCTGGCTTTGGCGGAATGATCACCTTCGCCAGTTACAACAAGTTTACCAACAACTGTATGAGGTAATTTGTTTCACTGTACATCGTCTTATGATTCCTTAAAATGGGCAATCATTCATGTTCGTAGTGAGATGGTAAATAAACATGCGTGCTTTTGCGTTCCCTTGGCAACTAAGTGAATACACTACCGTTTAGAAAATTCGACCGAATATAAATTATACTGTGTCCCTATTTCGTCCATTTTTAATTTTGCTAGTAAAATCCGTTAGAATGGCGCCTTTTTAAGTGTCTTTGTTGACAAGTGAAGGCGATGATTGTCGTGTGGTAGTGAACGAAATAGAACACCGTAGAATTAGCCGATTTGAGCATGCTACACTATAACAATTTTGTATGAAAAGTAGACGTAAGTAGTTGGATGCTTAAAAAATTTTGTTTTTAATTTCTACAAAAAGTAACAAATATTTGATGAATTTAAATGTTTATATTGCATCTTATTCTTATGATTGTATCACACATCAATGAATAGAGCCTGTAATATATCCCTCCTACCTTTCATTTCCAGTTTTCTGTTACAGTCTTTAACTTTAAAAAAAAATGGACAAATTGAAAAAAGTCACGAATGAAGGTACTATCAGCGCTTTGATTAATAAGCTAAAACGGTTTCCGGTGATAGTCACTTTTCATATCATGCCAATGACGGGGAAAATATATAGAGTTATCCCACTGTGGGCGCCCGGGAAAAAAATACATCCAATTTGCAAAACTTTCACATGTTCAAGTTTTCGTCATTCGTTTTTCAGGGATGCGATTTTAGTTTGTTTAATGGATTTGCTGGCCGGTTTTTCCGGAGGCTTCGTTATCTTCTCGGTACTCGGACACGTGTCACATGAAACTGGAATTGACATCAAAAGCTTTAATCAGTCAGGTATTTCTGTCAGTCATTTATGCTTTGACATTTTCAGGAGTTGCGAGTTTTTGTACCCGCAAGAAATGACATACAATGTCTTACATTTCTTCCAAACTTGAGGCTTTTATAAGTTGTAGTTTAATACTCAGAATCGTCAACGTTCTTCTTCTTCTGTATATTATACTTTAATCTAGATAGCCGAGTTATGTAATGGACTTTTGTAATGAATGGCATAGTCTGTAGATATGGAATTCGTGTCCAGAAATGTGTTACGAATATGTTACAGCGCATGCGTTTTACTTCCAGGACACACATAGTTTAGTAGTTTATTAAAGGAAAACCAAAATCTCTTATGCAAAAGAAACAGAAACGTTATTATTATTTCAACCGTAATAATACCTTTAATGTTTTTGGTATTGTTTTCAGCATTTATTTCGATATTTTCAGAGCATTTTCAAAACTTAAAACCTTGGCTATTTTTAATGGATAAATCAGATATCTAGGAGTTTTAGAATTTAAAGTTTAAGGATACTGTAAGAATGTATCTGGCAGTCAGCCTAAGGTATATTTGCAAATTTAGTTGGTAGCCATCCGGCAGGTCTATTTGCAAATTTAGCTAGTAGTCATCCTTTTGTCCGTCTGCAAATTTAGCTGGTAGTCATCCTATTGTCCGAATGTAAATTTAGCAGGTAGTCATCCTCTTTCCGTCTGCAAATTTAGCAGGTAGTCATCCCTATGTCCATTGCAAATTTAGAAGGTAGTTATCCTCTTGTCTATCTGTAAATTTAGCAGGTAGTCATCCTCTTGTCCATCTGTAAATTTAGCAGGTAGTCATCCCCATGTCCATTGCAAATTTAGCAGATAGTAATTATCTTGTACATCTGCAAAGTTAGCAGGTAGTCATCCTCTGATCCATCTACAAATTCAGCAGGTAGTCCTCCTATTGTCCATCTGCAAATTTAGCAAGAGGTAGTCTGACATCCTCATGTCCATTGCAAATTTATCGTTAAAACTGTTACCATACTTTACAAGTATATCTGAGAATAATATATTTCAGTTTCTTATTTTATTTCATACAGGGTACGGTTTAGGTTTTATCGCTTATCCTGAGGCGGCCAACTATTTACCTCCACCTCAACTCTGGTGTGCCTTATTCTTCTTTATGTCAATATTCCTGGGAATAGACTCTCAAGTAAGAAATAAAGCAACATTGTATGGTGAATAATAATTTCTGTTCGCAATGTATAGACAATATCATATTTTATTCCATTTGGATCCCTTTCTTCATTTTTAACGGACACGTTGGTTGCACTAAAAAGAAAAAAATCAAAGATGTATGCCAGGTACAGTTTTATATAGACATATATGCTGAATAAATACTTTGTAGTAGAATTTATTTAAACTTTGCCTGGTTTTCAAATATATTAAAGGCCCAATATGCCCAAGAAATCCATGTCTTTTTTAAGTATTTTGAAATGTTTAACATTTGTTTTATAATGTTTAAATAATGGATTTAGAGCATTTTAGATGTTTAACAACTGAAAAAGTAGCACAGAACTCACAGTCATGTGCCGTACAGGTAGCAAAATGTAAACAAAGTAATATTTTGACTTCCATACAAGATACTAAATCACTATCATTATACTAATTACCAACATAGCTAAAGATGCAAAAGATAGTTCATGTATGTAGAAAATAAATATAGATTTAGAAGCTGTTACAAGATGCAAAAAAAACAACAGAAATAAAAATAAAAGCATATCTTAGCCATAATGGGCCTTTATGCATGAATTTGGGTCACATAGCTCAGTTGTCTCTTCTGTTTCATTCCACGAACTGTCGATTGATTTATTCATGTCAAACAATTATTTATAGTTTCCAAACTACGAGATTGTCGTGACAGCAATTAAAGACGAGTTTAGCAAACGTTTACATGGAAAGACAACTCAGCTTACACTTATAGTAATTGTGTTAGCGTTCCTGCTCGCAATTCCTCAAGTCACAGGGGTAATTATAGCAAATCATAACTCATTCTTTGCGTTCAGTAACCAAATTTGTTGTCTATTCATCAGCAATACAATTTCATTCAAAGGTTTGACTAATGCCCTGGTATGAAATATTATCAAGTAAGCTCGTTCCAAATTAAGGCATTATTTTCAATGAACTACATAATTATAACAAATGTGAGTATATTTCAAAATCTTATCCGGATATATTGAAAACAATTACGAATTGTTTTGAGCGTTATTATGATAACGATGATGATGATGATGATGATGATGATGGTTATATCATGATGATGTTGATGACGATTGTGATGATGATGATGGCAACGACGACGTCGATCATCGGATGGTAGGTTAAGAATTGGTTTGAGCATATGATGATGATGATAATGATGACGAAGATGAGGATAATGATGATGACGACGATAATGATGATTGTGATGATAGTAATGATGATGATGGTAATGATGATAATGATGATGATGGTACGTGGTGATGAAGACGACGACGACTACTGTAATAATGATTTTGAAGATGATGATACTGACGACGAAGACGACGACGACGATGATGATGATGATGTTCATTATCTCCAGATTTTAACTACAGGGTGGTTACTATCTACTCACACTGTTGGACTGGTATGCGGCGACATTTTCTGTGACAATATTTGCTCTAATTGAGTTGTTAGTGATGGCATATGTCTACGGTGAGTATTACCAGAATATTAGAATATGTTATTTCAAAATAACAATTGTTGTAGTTTATCAAGTGAATATAATGAATATTTAGAAATATGTACATATTATCAGAGCGTGATTTATTTAATATCACTGTTAACTTAAAGTTCCACTTCATGTTTGTTACATTATGTAGAAACCCGTTGTTGAGTTGCCAACTTTAAATGTCTTTTTTTAATTTTAATTATTTGATATCTGGTTCTGATAATGTTTTGGCAGGGTAAGGAAACATTAGAAAGAAATTTGATAAATCACACTGTTAGCATAATTGTATAGGTCACGTGACATACAATATCTTTACATGCAATTAAAGGTATCAAAAGAGTTGATGCAAATATGCGGGAGATGACAGGAAAGGGGGTACCGTTGTTATTCAAAATTGCCTGGTGTGTTACAACTCCTTTACTTCTTGCGGTATGTTTTAAAGCATTCATACAAGTGCCTTTCCAACCGATTGGCAATTTACATTGCATCTGTTGACGTCATTGGCAGCCAAACTTTTATACTTTTAAGCAGATGCCCCTGGCAACCAATAAGTTATGCTTTACTGCAGATGGCATTGACAACCAATATTTTATGCATCAATGCAGATATGATGTAATAGGAAACGTTAATACAGATGTCATTGCCGAGCAATATTTTATGCATTACTGCATGTGCAATGGGCAACCTTCATGCGGTAATGCATATGTGGCCAGCAATATTTTATGCATTAATGCAACTGCTATTGGCAACCAATGTTACATGTATAAATGCAAATACTATTGGCAACTGATATGTTATGCATTTATGCAGATGTCACTGGTGGTCAATCAATTACGTAGGTATCATTAGAAGAAAACACATGCCATAGTTAGCCAATTTGTATGTTATAGGCCCATTGACTCATTAAAGCTCAAGCCTTTAAACATGTGAATTTTATTCAAGGTCACCCTCGGTTTCACCGTATACACCTATGAACCACCTTCATACGGCAGTTACGAGTACGAGCAATGGCATATCGGATTAGGATGGTGTATCGCTGCCTTTTCCCTCGCCCCTATACCAATATACGTCATCTATAGACTATACAAAACACCAGGGACATTATTTGAGGTAAAAGTTACTGCTGAACTTATTTTCTTTCTGTGATATATTGTTTGTTATATTGTCTGTGATATATTGTTTGTTATATTGTCTGTGATATATTGGTTGTTATATTGTATTGTTAGTTTGTTTTAGTCTTAATAGAAGTCATGGGACAAATTCTTTTCTTGTGAACTTTTTAATAAGTAGACATGTTGGTTTGAAGAGAATTTAGATCCATTTTTGTTTAGGAAAATAGTTAACACAAGTAGTTTGCCGTATAACATACTGAAATATTAATTATCCTATTAACGGATGGATATATATCTAATACAATTCTTTTGAAAACATCTACATTATTACTTGAAATTATAAAGAAAATTTCTTCTTTTTTTTCCACAGAGGCTGAAAATAAACTTACGCCCAAATGAGCTATGGGGCCCACCAGAAGAAATAAGAAATCCGGAAATCATCCCACAAGAAAAACTTTGGGGACCAGCATTTACCGGAAATGACGACATCAAAACCGATACTTCAAAATCTCCCGACAAAATTGACGGACTTGACAATCCGTCATTTCAAACAAAACTATAATTGAATTATTGAAATTCACGCATGTTTATTGTACTCTCTAACAATGTACTTTTCGTGTGACATTGGTACTGGTGTAATACAAAATGGTACTGGTGTAAAACAAAATGGTACTGGTGTAAAAATATTGTTTTCGTTTTGTACATGTGTGGAGAACAAGATGCAAAATATGTATTACAAAATGTATATGACAACTCCGGAAATACTATTGTCACGATATAGACACGTGACGTCACTTTCTAAATAACTCAACACAAAGGTGAAAGTCGTAATAAAGTTAACAAATTTAAACCAAGAATTGAGTTCAACATGTAATGGTCGAAGATAAACAAGAATTATAACTTATACATTAAATCATTTTCAAATGTTCTACGCAGGTTACCATTGTTAACTCTAACCTCACACAAGAAATGTCATATAACCAATTGTAAATATTTACTAGCGGCTTTGCATCAGAAATATTGCTTATAATCTGTATTAATAATTCTTCAAATGTTGCCTTAAACCTTGAATTAAATTTGCTTAAATATTGCACAATGACATCTTAGTTGTCAACTTTTCTAACTTAGATAACGGCATAAATGTCTTTCCATAGTTTAGATATGCACAAGAGCAAACTTTTTTAAAGTAATAGCGCACCAGTAAACCGTGACTGAAATATGGAAGCGAGATTCTGACCAAGAACAAAAATATCTAGCTTTGGCACGTCAAATTATTTCGAGTATATATGGACCTATGTAAAGCTCTGTAGTCATTCTTATTAAGATATAATAATAAGCCGCAACACGACAAAACCAACATAATGGGTTTGCGACCAGCATGGATCCAGACCAGCCTGCGCATCCGCGCAGTCTGATCAGGATCCATGCTGTTCGCTATCAGTTTCTCTACTTAAAGTAAAAGGGTTGGTAAGCGAACAGCATGGATCCTGATCAGACTGCGCGGATGCGCAGGCTGGTCTGGATCCATGCTGGTCGCAAACCCATTATGTTGGTTTTGTCATGACGCGGCTCATATGGTATTGATATTAATTAAGTGATCAACGGATTCATTAGCATGGAAGTTGTGGGAGAATCTAGATCTATGACCCCGAAGCTGCTCTAATAGGGTCATCAATGACAGTGCATCTAGGTCAGTCACAAACACTTGTCTCAAATATGAGTGCCTTTTGTAGAAATTTCGCTATCCAGGTGTTCAACTCAATTTTGTCTGTTGTACTCCCGAACATCTAAATATAACTATGTTTAAAAACGTTTTTGTTCAGTGTTTTACAACTCCAAGTGTGAACACATCTATGTTTGATATAGTACTAACATTTATGAGTAGATATAAGTCAAATGGTACTGTTTGAAAAAGACTGAGTTTCCATTCTGTTCTGTTCAGTGAAAGATCAAGAAGAATACACAACACAACCATAATTTCATTTTATGGTGAGTTATGATATTGAAAATACATCACTTTGACGTATGAAATCTTTTTACATTTGAAGGAACATTTTCAAAGGAGTGTTGTGTCCAAGTATGAAGAATATTAATTAATAAACAATAAAGCTATAGCCACTTTGGTATATTTTTGGGATATATTCTAAGTTACAAAGGGGAATAATTCTATTAAACTATAAGAGTTATGAAACTTGACACAGACAATAACAATGCAATATTGCTTTGATGTGCCAAGTTTTAAATTAATATCTCTACCAGTCACTTCCTGTTCCTGAGATGGGATGTTATAGGACAAACAGTTTCCTACATAATCCATTTTTTTTTGTGGGGGGGGGGGGGGTGATATAAAATAATTACAGGGCCACAACTCTGACAAAAATCACTAAAACTGTAAAGTGCCATGATATGCACAACAACACTTAGTACTGACCATTCATGGAATGTTTGGACGACCTTGCACCAGTAGTTTTTTGACAAGTATTGTGACAGACTGAGAGACAGAAAAGCAATCCCTGTATGTTGCCACCACTCTGTAGTTTGCTCCCTTCGCAGCATACTAAATATACTCGCGTTACTTCAGACAGTGAGCGGTAGTGAAACATTTGATCGATGCGCAGGAGAGTACTCTGTAGAAGCCATTGCCACAACACAAAAACTCAGAGGTATAGAAAACAAACTTTTGTTATCTTTTTTAAAGTCATACATCATTTATTAAACACAGACAAATCTCAAAACAATAATAATTAACTAACATTGATGAAAAGTCACAGCTAAAAAGCTATTGACAACATGTAGCAACAAATCCTTTTGACATTTAATGCCCTATGCAATACAGACAAGCTACAATAACCAGCCCCCCTATGGAGGGAAAATGCTCAAATTTCAAGTACAACATAAATATTTGTTATTCTAACATTAAGGTGGTTTGTCCAACATGATTAAATGTTATAAATATGGGCTCACACTTAAATCAATTCAAATCATGAATTTAGAACCTTTTATACGAACATGCAGCAAGCAAATTTACTTAGCAATCACACTTGAGAGCTGATCGGTTTAGACCTTAGGGATGATTGTTTTAGGCTACGTCTTTGGTTAACAAGATAACTGTCTTTGGTTAACAAGAAAACTGCAAGCAGCAAACAGTGTTAACACTCGTCTGTTAAAAATTCTCAAGTAAAAAGGGGCATAACTCCAAAAATATTGCTTTCAGAATTATGTCCCTTGTCTTACCACTGCATCAGATCATGATAAGCAAGTATTCCAAGTTTCATGGTAATACCTTTTGCAATGTTTGAATAATTAAAAATTTAAAGTTTTTGCACAACACCTTTGACAACCCAGCAATCATTAAAGCTGGCCTTTTCTTCGAAACAGACAGCTAAATATGTTTACAACTAATTATGATGCCTGTAATAATATACACAAATTTAAATGCCATACACTGATAGTAATGCCACAATACTGAAAGAAATATACACAGTATATTAATATATCAACCGTAATAATAAATTTTAATCTTGAAACCTTCTTTCTCAATCATAAATTTTAATCTAGATTCCTTATCAAACAAAAAAGATACCTCAATCATAAATTATAATCTGGATTCCTTCTCATATAAATAGATACGATATCTCCACAATAGGAAATACAAAGTTTATCATTTTATGTCAAAATAACAATTCCTATGCTCCAACTTATATCTCAAAATACAAAAATAGTCCATTTATTATTGCAGATTACTATAGTATCTTTCAACATCTCAAAATCACATGATTTCAGGTATACTTCAATTACCAACATTTGCATCTCTTTTATTGCAGATTTATTGAGTCTATGCATATTTAATAACTGTAAACAAATATGTTGATGTCTTTACAATTGTTTTGTGTCGGCGAGTAACTTTAAGATAATTTCTAGACAATGTTTCCAGAAAAAAAACTTTTAACAAAATATCCATTCTCCAAAAAATGAAAATTGATTCTAAGAACTCTCTTCTTAATAATAAAGATTCTTTGTAACATATTAAAACAGTTTCATGCACAAAATACTTCAACACTTCTTAGGAGACGAGACATATACCATAAATGTCCAAGGGCATACCAAAACTGTCAATCAATATTATCCAACGACATATTAAATTAATCTAAAGGCATGCAAAAATTATCTAAGTACAAATCAAATTTGTCAAAGGTTATGCAAAAAACAAAGGACATATCAAAATTGTCAAAGAGAACAAATCAAATTTGTCAAAGTACATACCAAAATTGTCAATTGTCCAAGGACATACCAAAATTGTCCAAGTACATGCCAAAATTGTCAATTTCCAAGGACATACCAAAATTGTCTAAGTACATGCCAAAATTGTAAAATGTCCAAGGACATGCCAAAATTGTAAAATGTCCAAGGGCATACCAAAATTGTCATAGTACATGCCAAAATTGTCAATTGTCCAAGGATATACCAAAATTGTCCCAGTACATGCCAAAATTGTCAATTTCCAAGGACATACCAAAACTGTCTAAGTACATGCCAAAATTGTAAAATGTCCAAGGGCATACCAAAATTGTCATAGTACATGCCAAAATTGTCAATTGTCCAAGGACATACCAAAATTGTCTAAGTACATGCCAAAATTGTAAAATGTCCAAGGACATGCCAAAATTGTAAAATGTCCAAGGGCATACCAAAATTGTCTTAGTACATGCCAAAATTGTCAATTGTCCAAGGACATACCAAAATTGTCTTAGTACATGCCAAAATTGTCAATTGTCCGAGGACATACCAAAATTGTCCAAGTACATGCCAAAATTGTGAAATGTCCAAGGACATGCCAAAATTGTCTAAGTACATGCCAAAATTGTAAAATGTCCAAGGACATGCCAAAATTGTCTTAGTACATGCCAAAATTGTCAATTTTCCAAGGACATACCAAAATTGTCCAAGTACATGCCAAAATTGTCAATTGTCCAAGGATATACCAAAATTGTCCCAGTACATGCCAAAATTGTCAATTTCCAAGAACATACCAAAATTGTCCAAGAACATACCAAAATTGTCCAAGTACATACCAAAATTGTACCAAGTACATACCAAAATTGTCCAAATACATTCCAAAATTGTACCAAGTACATACCAAATTGTCCGAAGACATACCAAAATTATCCAAGGACATACCAAAATTGTTCCAAGTACAAACAAAAATTGTCCAAGTACATGCTAAGTTGTCAAAGGACAAATCAAAATTGTCCAAGCACATGCCGAAATTGTCCAAGGACATGCCAAAATTGTCCAAGTACATGCCAAATTTGTCCAAGGACATACCAAATCATTTGTAGAACATATATTTATATATTCAGGAAAGTATATAAAATACATTTTAAATAAATGGAGATCATCGTGATGATGTGGAAGATGCTGGTGAACTTTTGATATCTGAGTTGGACTTCCTTGTCTTTCGTTTTGGACTACTAGTAGATGCTCCAGGACTTGAGGAATTACCTCCCCTTAATCTACTCTTCACCTCCTTCACAAGGGCTTTAAGTTCCTCCTGAAAGAACAGTTTGTTCAACATATACCAAGTACATAACTTTCACAAAAGACATAAATACTGTCATTTCAATTTTAAAAGATATTAATTATATCATTCTTAGAAATCAGTAAAAATTTGCTAAAATAACTTGTAAATAGAAGTCTATCTTTTATGATAAGAAACAAAAAATAATGTCTTTTTAATAGAAATGCTCTTAAAAAATAACAAAAAGTCTAAAATTAACAGTTATACAATAATTTCGTTCCAGACACTGACATTTTTATCACAATAACAATTAATGAATTTAATATTATCAGGTATGCCTCCGAACTTGTTCTTACAAATTATCAAACATTATCAATGTTGAAAGTGATCAGTAGATCTATTTACCTCAGAATATCTGTACATGAGTTTACAGTATTTGAGATTCTTGCGTTTCTGGATATGTAGAAGACCTTGCTCCAAGGAGAAAGCACTATTCTCATGTGAGTTCAGCACCTTAAACAGCAAGGTAATATAAATAATCCATTATAATATAAGTATTTTTTTGATATGTAATATGTATATGATGCGGTATGAAACATGATGTGATATGATACAAAATGTTGTTGTTGTTTTAATTTTTTGGAAAGGGGTGGGTCATATGGCGAATTTCCAGCTTTACTGGTGGAGGAAAGCCTCAGGCCCATTTCCATGTATTATGCCATGATCCGATACATATGATATATGATGGCATATATGTGATATGATACATGATTGGATATATGATGTAATTAATATGATATATGATGATATGTGATTTGTGATATATGATGGGATATATATGTGATATGATACATGACTTGATACAGGATGTAATTAATATGATATATGATGGGATATAACATGTGATATATGACTGGATATGGGATATAACACATGAAGACATGTTGTTATATGATACATAATGTGATATGATAAATGATGTGATATATGGTTTGATTTGATACATGGTGTTTTATGATACGATATATGACGTGATATGATAAATGATCGGCTATATGATGCAATATAATCGGATATAATATATGATGTGATATGATAAATGGTCAGCTATATCATGCAATATAATGGGATATAATATATGATGCGATATGATACACGATTGGATATATGAGGTGAAATTAAATATATTGTGATATATTATAGGACTGCCATCAAAAGAGGGTTATACCGATGGCAGTGCAAATATAGTAACATTCCAATATTTGTTTAAAACAAAATTGCTAAAAGACTTAATATAATTTCTTTTTTCTTCTCTTTCAACACATGTGAGCAAAAACAATTACCAAATTACCAAAAGAGTTATGGGCCTTGATCAGCAAACAAAATTATGACTTTGACAACATTTTTGAAGAATCAATTACCTTGCAATGACACAGCACCTTGTAAGTATGACAGACCCACTATTCATCCTTCAAACAGTTGAGCTAAAACTTAGTCCCGAACAATTAAGCATATTACATTTACTTACCATGGGCTAAGTCCCAAACAAATATCCATATTACATTTACTTACCATGGGCTAAGTCCCAAACAAATGACCATATCTTAGTAACTTACCATGGCCTAAGTCCCAAACAAATGACCATATTACATCAACTTACCATGGAAAGATAACATATTTTATTGGACACGTCACATATGATGATTTCCTCGAGGACGTCTGTTTTCTGTGCCTGTTTCTCCAACTTATCATGAAGCTGCTCAGTCTCCTTTAATCCAGCTTCAAATAACTTCTTACGCTCTGTGATTTCACGCTCTCTGGAAAAAACAAGTGTTCAATATATGTTATTTGGTACAGAAACAACATGTGAAAAATCATCTATGTGTTATATGCAATACACTTATTTCTAAAAGTATCAATATTGATCTATATAAAAATCTGAAGTGTAATTTCAACTTGATACCCCCACCCCAAAGTTGGCTGTTACTAATGGACAGTTCCAAAAAAAAGAATGTTTGACAAGTTCATTTAGCACATAGCCTGTAGCAGCAACCAAATCTAACAAAGCTACCAGTGCAGACCAAGATTTATTGGTCAACTCACTTTTGAATTTTCCCTTATACATGATAAATGTTTTTGTCAATATTTTGTGATGAACATGTCCATTAAATATATATCTTATACAAGAAATTCAGAAGGTTATGGTTTAATGCCAGTTCAAACATGTTAAATGTACACTTACACAACTTTCTCCAGGTATGGCAATAGAAGAGCTAATGTGGTGTCTTGGGTTGTTGAATCTCTAGCCAAGAAAACCAGCATAGCATCCATAGAAAATAACTCTATATCATGATTCATACCCAAGTTCTGAAATGTTTAAATGAATTTCACACATTATAATATGTAGCCAAGGAATTCCAGATTGATGATCAAATAGAAACCAGTATTGGATTCAATCTTATTATTCAAGCCTCGTTTTCATTTCCCAAGTCCAAAAAATCAAATCCATAATGTACTCAATCTAGTCTCATCTCATTTATTCAAGATACAATATCCAATATAGGTTTCACAGCTGTGTACTTGTTCAATACAATTCAGTACTGTACTCATAATGTATACAAACGTAATAAATATAAAAGTCAATGAATTTCTACAGTTATAAGGAATAAATGGAATGGCTTGAAAGAGAAAGTTACATCTTTAGCACAACTATGTGGCAAAAGAAAATATAAGTAAGTACTAAACAAAGAGTGGCAACACATATTTAACATAATAACTGAATAAAGAGTTGCAATATTGCATTAACATATCTTCTAAACAAAGAAAGGCAATACAGGATTAACACATTTACTTAACAATGATTGCCAACACATAAGTAACATATCTACTAAACAAAGAGTAGCAACACATAACTAACATATCTACTAAACAAAGAGTGGCAATACAGAATTAACATATCTACTAAACATAGAGTAGCACATATATGATTTCATTATCTCATCCACTGCACATATATGTAAGAAATACAAAATTTCAAAATCTTCAATCTACATGAACTATAGTGCTCAAACCTTACCTTTGAAGCTTGATAACCTTCAGGGATCCAGTCTTGTGTACCATAATGTACAGACTCAGACATGTTATATCCCAGGCTTATATTACTGTAGTTAACTGAGGGAAATACCACTACAAATTCCCTCTCTGTCTGAACACAACGACTCAATGATACACCATTCTCTACAAGTTTAGACTGTGGTATCTACAAATAAAAATATTCATGTTTTCAAACCTACATAAACTGCAAGACTATTATGACTATTGATCCCAAATAAAACTATGTCAAAGCTAAAAACATGGCCTTAATATAACTAAAAGTAGGAAATTTATATTTTTTGCAATGAACTAGCCATTTAACCACTTGCTTGGTTTAAACAATATTTTATTTCAGCAAATATATATATATATACACAATATATTACAATAGAATGCAAAAAGGATTGAGTAGAAAGCTTAGAACCACTTGCTTGAAACCTTTACCAGTACAGAAGTTAATATCAGTACGTAAATGTCCTATAAAAAAAGTGCAATGTGTAACAAAAGAATTGAAGGGCAATTCTTGTACATCTATTAAGCTCCAGTTAGAATATTTTGGCAAGCACTAGAACAAGAAATTTGTTAATAATAGCATTTCCTTGTTCAATTATGATAAGAAATCATAAAGAAGTAACATAAAACTTTACCATTGCAGAATTTTTCTGTAAACAGAACCCTTCTTTCCTATATAATTTTGGGGCCACTGTCTTCAGGGCTTCTTTAAGATTATCTGTTTCTTGGCTAGGGACCGCATACCTGAAACAAACACCAATAATAAAAGACTTATTCTACATTTTTCTCACTTCATATCCCCCCTAACCCTTATTCTGCTGAATTTATGAAATGGACTTGCCTGGCTTTTAATTTAGAACATGCCATTTGTAATTAAAGGGATTTCAGGTCTAAAAAGTACAATTTAATAGCCAACAGGTTACTTTTCGCAAAAAAATAGCTCAAATTTTTGAACGTGGCAGGGGAGTCCTACCCCCTCCCACACCCCATTTTCAGGAAAACTTGCTCCTGTGCCTGGCAAAATTCCTGGGGAAAGGCCTGAGAGTCTGCAAAGATATGCAAACTGGCCTTAACCGGCGCTTACCCTGGTATTAATTTCTGGTTATCACCCCTATCTCCCCCAATAGGGTTTAGCATACCGTATAAGTGTTTTTTTTCTGCGGGCTCCAAATTCTGCGGTTTTTCCAAATTTTGGCATGTTTTTATTTCTGTGGGCTTTATTTCTGCGGCACATTCTTTGGACAAATCATGATTTAAATTCTGCGACTCGTCTTATCAAAGTCTAAGTTACATTACCCTATCTATTATATTTTAATGTTCGCATTTGTTTATCGTCATCACCGCAAAACTGTATAGTAATTACAAACAATTATATTGTTTGCTTGCAAACAAATATAATGCGCAACAATAGAAAGGTATACATCTTTGATCAGCGTGAAGTAACGTGTGAAAAATAATACCCCGTTGTATGATCTTTAATTTAATGAAAATGATAGAAATTACCGTATCTTATCAGATGACAATTAAAGTAAACAACGATTATTTAGCAGTATAAGGGTTGGAATGGTTTGAAATATATTTATTCTTAAATTAGCATAATAAACAATAAGTACATTCTTACAAACACACATTACATACTTAGCCGACAGCAATTTTATACAATTTGAAAACCCACTAACCGTTATAATCTGTTTGTCGTTATTAATTTAGACGAAACAGGTCACATTGTAGGATACATATAGTAGCAGGTTAGAGAAATATTCTGCGGTTTTTATTTCTGCGGTGCTGAAACTGACCGCAGAAAACCCAAAAATAAAGTAACCGCAGAAAAAAACACTTAAACGGTAATATTGTTTCAGATGAAAGTCAAAAAGGTCATCATACTGTGTCATTAAATCAGTAACATCATTTTAATTAAGTAACACTACCATATCTTAAATGGATATATGATGTACTGCAAAATTATTATTATTCGTAGGGCACAAATTTTGGTGGTTTTTGTGGATAGGTCAATCCAATATAAGATCCAGCAAAACTTCATTTTGTTTGCTGTAAAATTATTTTGCATCACCATATTTACATTTCACCTTTTGGAAAAATTAACAGTCTACGAATTTAAGTACCCATGATAATGTTCTTTAGGACCAAACCATGAAATTTCACGTCCAAGAAATTAAGTGAATTCCAGTAATATATTCCCTTGCCTTTGGAATACATGTTGTTGTAGTTCTTATAATTATAAATGATACATTTTTATCTATGTTTTGTCAAAAATTTACAAATAAGTAAGACCTTTGGAGGACAATAATAACATTGATGCTTAGCATCACAAACTTTTTTCTATGTCAGTTCAGTCTATGTCTGAACCTGTGTGTATTTTACTAACAGATCTATGTTTAGGTTCATATCAACAATTTTTAGTATCAAGGAACAAGGAAAAAGTGAATAAGAAATCTCTTAGTACCATACGAGTCCAGGTCCTTGGTGAAGATATTGCACTGTGGGAAGATTATGTCCGTTACATGATAAACTTTTAGTGGTGTACAACATACCAATGTGTAGAGTAGGTACTGTCACACCTGCAATACAAGTTCCAAAATATAAACATAATAAATAAATGTAACACTAGTAACTTTTTTGTTAACATAGACTAAGAAACTGGTATTTCACTTATTGATTATATATACCTGTATAGAATTATAGGCTGCAACAAACCACAGAGCTATATTCAAATAGAGAGGAAGCCATGATGCCTTGTTTGAAATCTGTGTCAAAGATTGATTATCCCGCAAGTTCACATTGCATGAGGTTATCGGAGAATGTGTTTGACACAAGGAAATTTATCATATTATCTAAAATTTGATATGGTAATTGAAGGAAGTAACAAAAAACAAGATGCAAAAATCTGATTAAGATTAAGAAGATGTAAATTATTCTCGGAAATGGATGAAAATGTAATCATATCCAGTTATGTAATACAAGATGGCAGAAATTGATCAAATCCAAGGGCCAATCAATCTCACGCTAGGATTTTGGGTCTGGATTAGAAAATTTTTGAGTTATAGAGCTTTATATCCCTATGAAATCTAAGTCTCTGAAACGTACACTGCTAAAGTTACATGAATAAATATGATCTTACAGAAATCTTTTATTATTTTTTTCATTTTGCTTTTTAAAGTTTGTGTTTTTACATCACACAGACACTTGGTAAAGGTCATATCTCCAACCCGAGTTCTTTCGATTCCTCACTCCTCTTACTGAGCCAAACGGACTTGACATACTGTAGGCTGGCATCATTACATGGTTTAATTGGTTTAACTATTGAAATAAATATGTATAGCAATGGTTCTTATTGAAACATAGAGCATGAGGAAAATTACCTGCTATTAATCCAAGATGATGAAGTATTGACCCTTTACTTTCTACAAAATTATGCAGATTCCAACCATGTCTGTAAATGAAAAAATTTAAAATAAAATACAATTTTGCATAAGAAATAGTTTACCCCTTATTGCCTTTCAAAAAAATAATATCATATGAAAATACAACAACATTAAAACATTACCCTTGAACTTCATAAACTCCTGTTTTGATTTTGTCCTGACCATCAAGGTTACAAAAAAAATTCTGAGCTCTGAGCTTTTTCTGAAATCTATTTTAATTGGTCTGTATAATTATAATCATAATTATATTTTTTGCTGGTTTCTAGCCAATCAAATACCTGAGATCAAAGGATGAGCTCAGAAAATGCTTTTATTACCTTGGACCCTGTTTTGTAAGTGGAAATATTTAAGAAATGTATATTACGATATATTCAATAATAAAATTGAGCAGTCAACAGCAAAGAACCTGGTCAGAATGGACTATAGTGCTGGCTTACCTGCCTTTATACTGGTAGCATAGACAATTTATTATCACATTTAGCATTCTTCAGTCCCTAGCCAGCTGGTGGCAATAGATTCTACAAATGCAACCAGTGCAGGCGAACACTGTTTTTGTTATGTTTGGTTTTTGGTCAGACCAACAAAAGTTAAGATCATATGGCACTGAAACAGAACAGATGATTTTGGCTAGCCTCGGGTGTTACAAACTTACAGCAACACCAAGGGTTAAAACCACCTCATCTGCTGGAGCTAACAAATGCATAGACTCCATTAATTCTAACCCATTAAAGCGCCTATAAAGTAGGGATAAATGGTGACTGCAATTCTGATGCCTTAACCCTTAAAGGCAACTCCTCAACCACAAAGGGGGCATACAAAAATCAGATAACACTTCAATGCCATCTGATCAAAAGCACCATTGTTTGTTATTCAGTCAGTGCATAATTTAAAATTTTTTGCTTAACTGGATGAGAAAGATGGACAAGTACATATATGATATTGATAGTGGTATGGGTAAAAGGGTTGTCATGAGAAAATTGACAGCTGATGTATATCAAGTAATACCAACCTTGCATAACATGTTGTCACGTCTAACTGGGAACATACTGCCATGTATACTGGTATCAAGACAAGCTCCCTGTACGGCAACATGATCGTCCGACTTCTCTACAATATCCCAGTAATCATTCTGTAAAACAATATAAGCTGACAATAAATTTGTTTTTTAAGTTGACTGTTTAGTCACAATGGTACTATTAAGAGAATTTGGCAATTTTTACAATTTTTACTGACGAAGAAAGACCTTAGAAGGCCTCTTTGTGAATTACACTGCCACAACGTTATAACTCACCCCGTTATAACGCTAACCTCAGTATAACTCTTATAAACCTTGGCTCCCTGCCAAAAAAAACCCCAACAATTTTTACTACATCATATTTCACTACTCAGCCATCTTACTTATTTACCACCTTACTAATTACATATATATATCACCAATGATCCTTAAATTACTTACGGTACTTATATGTCTTTTAAACCAGATTGCGAAAATAACTAACAGAAGTTGTAATGAAAAATAAAACGTTTTGTTCAAAATGTTTACATGCAAGTAATAATGTAACAAGTTAACTATACCTCTATAGATTCCGGATCATTACACGACTCTGGATCATAAAGTTGTTGTGTGTTCCTTGCTGCACGGTGAAATGATGATAATGGTTGGGACTTGCCCTGAAATTATCATATAATTATTGATATATTATCATAAATTATCATATAATTATAGATATATTATCATAAATTATCATATAATAATAGATATATTATCATAAATTATCATATAATTATAGATATATTATCATAAATTGTCATAAAATTATAGATATATTATCATTAATTATTATATAATTATAGATATATTATCATACATTATCATATATAATTATAGATATATGATCATAAATTATCATATAATTATAGATATATTATCATTAATTATTATATAATTATAGATATATTATCATTAATTATCATATATAATTATAGATATATTATCATTAATTATCATATAATTATAGATATACTATCATAAATTATTATATAATTATGGATATATTATCATAAATTATCATATAATTATAGATATATTATCATAAATTATCATATAATTATAGATATATTATCATAAATTATCATATAATTATAGATATATTATCATAAATTATCATATAATTATAGATATATTATCATATAATTATAGATATATTATCATAAATTATCATATATAATTATAGATATATTATCATTAATTATTATATAATTATAGATATATTATCATTAATTATTATATAATTATAGATACATTATCATAAATTATTATATAATTATAGATACATTATCATTAATTATTATATAATTATAGATATATTATCATAAATTATCATATAATTATAGATATATTATCATTAATTATTATATAATTATAGATATATTATCATTAATTATCATATATAATTATAGATATATTATCATTAATTATCATATAATTATAGATATACTATCATAAATTATTATATAATTATGGATATATTATCATAAATTATCATATAATTATAGATATATTATCATAAATTATCATATAATTATAGATATATTATCATAAATTATCATATAATTATAGATATATTATCATAAATTATCATATAATTATAGATATATTATCATATAATTATAGATATATTATCATAAATTATCATATATAATTATAGATATATTATCATTAATTATTATATAATTATAGATATATTATCATTAATTATTATATAATTATAGATACATTATCATAAATTATTATATAATTATAGATACATTATCATTAATTATATATAATTATAGATATATTATCATAAAATTATCATATAATTATAGATATATTATCATAAATTATCATATAATTATAGATATATTATCATAAATTATCATATATAATTATAGATATATTATCATATAATTATAGATATATTATCATAATTTATCATATAATTATAGATATATTATCATAAATTATCATATAATTATAGATATATTATCATAAATTATCATATAAATATAGATATATTTAATATCATAAATTATCATATAAATGATATTTGTTTGTTTGTTTGATTAGGTTTTACGTCCCACCCACACAGTATAGGTCATATGGCGACGTTCCAGC